>NC_051182.1:5208114-5230424 GCF_013339695.2 Rhipicephalus sanguineus | reverse complement strand
TAATTCCATTCGCATTCCATTCCTCCAAGCGTTGTCCCCATTCCATTCCGGCGTCGCGAAAATGTGGAATGATTCCGGAGTCAGCGTTAAGGAGCCCGTGTCACAGAAACCGTGGTACCTGCATCGAGTGCAAACGTCACATGACGCGACGAGTGAAGCTCGCAGTTCCAACTGGAATCTAACCCAGCAAATCTGCGTGGAAGGCAAGCATTCTCACAAAGAGCCACGCCAGTGCTTGAGACGGCGTCGGGGAAAGCCCCGTTAAGACGTGATGCCGGGGCAACGGCAATCGTTGTTCAAGTCTTGGATATCCGCCTTCAAAACAACGTAACAAGCGTTACCTAGGTACGCTGATGACTGCATAAGCTATATCAAACCTTGGCTCGGTCATGGAAGGAATACGCCGAAAATCGCTACTTATGATATGCACATCATCGCACCATAGCGCGCTACGTTTTGGTAAAACCGACGTCTATGCTCTAGCGTGAGTGCAGACGTTATGTCGGACTATAAGCTACCCATTGCGTGTCAGTGTAGTCGATGTGTCTGATAAGCCCACTAGAAGCGCACAACTTATGAAAGTGCACCGAGACGTCGATCCACCTTCCAAGGTTTTGCTCAAAGCATTAAAAATGCATCATAGGCTGTCACTCGCTTACTGCCTCGCACGACATTGGCTCCCGAATGTATGGGATCTGTCTCAATTTTTTGCAATAATTATTGTTTGCGATTGAGCACAACACAGTATTACGAGCACTAATGTTAGGTGCGAAATATGTAGCACTTACAAAGCTAGGTCGCTTTGTAGGAAATATTTCAAGAATAATATTTCCACGTGCTGGCTGCGCCGCAGTGTCATCATCATCATCATCAGCCTGTCTACGCCCACTGCAGGGCAAAGGCCTCTCCCATGTTCCGCCAATCAACCCGGTCCTGTGCTTTCTGTTGCCACGTTATACCTACAAACTTCTTAATCTCATCTACCCACCTAATTTTCTGTCTTCCCCTCACGCGTTTGCCCTCTCTTGGAATCCAGTCAGTTACCCTTAATGACCACCGGTTATCCTGCCGACGTGCTACGTGGCCGGCCCACATCCATTTCTTCTTCTTAATTTCAACTATGATATCCTTAACCCCCGTTTGTTCCCTGACCCACTCTGCTCTCTTCCTGTCTCTTAAGGTTACACCTATCATTTTCCTTTCCATCGCTCGCTGCGTCGTCCTCAATTTAAGTTGAACCCTCTTTGTAAGTCTCCAGGTTTCTGCTCCGTAGGTAAGTACCGGTAAGATGCAGCTGTTATATACCTTCATGATGAAACAAGCGCAAAATATACGAAGACTCAGAAAGGACACAGGACGGAGCGCTTACTAGCAACTGAAAATTTATTTTGGAAAGAACAATCTTATATATGCATAACATGCATCCTCGTCACCACACACCACCCTTGTTATCACAGAGTGAATCAACAAAACACCACTTCGATAACCCATCGCATAGATCAAGTAAACACCTGTTAAGCCCTCCCCCCCCCCCACCTCCAAACAAGAAAAAATAAGAAAAAATTTTCACTGGTTCATGTCATATCTAAAAAAGCAAACTCAGAATCGGTTAGCAGAACAGACGCCTGGCTAACACACATCTCACCTCCTTTCTTAATTCGAAATGCTTCAATTATCTCTCTTGTCGTTCGCTTTCTGTGCATATCAATTATGTGTGTTAGCCAGGCGTCTGTTCTGCTAACCGATTCTGAGTTTGCTTTTTTAGATATGACATGAACCAGTGAAATTTTTTTCTTATTTTTTCTTGTTTGGAGGGGGGGAAGGGCTTAACACGTGTTTACTTGATGTATGCGATGGGTTATCGAAGTGGTGTTTTGTTGATTCACTCTGTGATAACAGGGTGGTGTGTGGTGACGAGGATGCATGTTAGCATATATAAGATTGTTCTTTCCAAAATAAATTTTCAGTTGCTAGTAAGCGCTCCGTCCTGTGTCCTTTCTGAGTCTTCGTATATTTTGCGCTTGTTTCATCATGAACCTATACCAACACGCCCAACTGGCAGTCATCCTAAATGTTATATACCTTCCTCTTGAGAGATAGTGGTAGACTACCATTCATGATTTGATAATGCTTGCCAAATGAGCCCCATCCCATCCTTATTCTTCTAGTTATTTCACTCTCATGGTTCGGCTCCGCGGTTACTACCTGTCCTAAGTAGACGTACTCCCTTACAACTTCCAGCGTCTCGCCACCTATCGCGAAGCGCTGTTCTCTGCCAAGATTGTTCCACATTACTTTAGTTTTATGCATATTAATTTTCAGACCTACTCTTCTACTTTCCGTATCCAGTTCAGTAATCATGAGCTGTAATTCGTCTCCCGCGTTACTCATCAATGCAATGTCATCAGCGAATCGCAGGTTACTGAGATACTCTCCATTAACTCTTATCCCTAATTCTTCCAATCTAGGGCCCTGAAAACCTCCTGTAAACACGCGGTGAATAGCATTGGAGAGATCGTGTCTCCCTGTCGTACGCCCTTCTTTATTGGGATTCTGTCGCTTTCTTTATGAAGGACTATAGTGGCTGTGGATGCGCTGTAGATTTCTTCCATTATGTTTATATAGGCTTCGTCGATGCCCTGATTCCGCAGTGCTTGCATGACTGCTGATGTCTCCACCGAATCAAATGCCTTCTCGTAATCTATGAAGGCTATGTATAGGGGTTGGTTGTATTCCGCGCATTTCTCTATCACCTGATTGATAGTATGAATATGGTCTATTGTTGAGAAGCCTGTACGAAATCCTGCCTGGTCCCTTGGTTGATTAAACTCTAATGTCGTATTAATTCTGTTAGCAATTACTTTTGTGAATAGCTTGTAGACAACGGACAGTAAGCTGATGGGCCTGTAATTTTTCAGGTCCTTGACGTCCCCTTTCTTATGGATCAAGATGATGTTGGCATTCTTCCAAGATTCTGGTATCCTCCCTGTCGAGAGACACTTCGTATACAGGGTGGCCAGTTTCTCTAACATAATCTCTCCACCGTCTTTCAACAGGTCTGATGTTACCTGATCCTCACCAGCGGCTTTGCCTCTTTGCATTCCCTTTAGGGCTTTCTTTACTTCTCCGCCGCAGTGTAATGCAGTGTTAATTATTCCGTGAGTAGAAGCCTAGGAAACAGCGTGGGCAGTTGCATTTTAAATGCCAAGGATTTCTTAGTGAACCCAAGGCAGTTTGAGAGTTTCTATCTATCTATCTATCTATCTATCTATCTATCTATCTATCTATCTATCTATCTATCTATCTATCTATCTATCTATCTATCTATCTATCTATCTATCTATCTATCTATCTATCTATCTATCTATCTATCTATCTATCTATCTATCTATCAGGCCTGAAAGTCAGCCCCCCCTCCTCTTCGCCATGTTGTAAGGAGGGGCTCGGCCCCCCCTCGGCAGTCCAACGGTGGCACTGCGGCACCCATTTGGCAAGTGCTGGAGTTGAAGTGTTTGGCAGTAGTGCTTCGTACGTGGAAATTATAATCTGCAATTTTCCGAATAGTCATTTAATCGCGATTATTCGGTTGACCAGCAAAAACATCGTACTGCTGAATGCAATTCACCGAGACACTGAACACCACCACGGGAAACGCCTTCTGAAAGCTACGCAGCTTCTTGGCACAGCATACGAGGCACCCGAGCGTGAAGCTACGTGCTCGTGAATCAGTAATGGTTCACCTTGGTCTGTTTAGTTTACCACTCGATTTTCATTCGTTTAGTTGTGCATTACAAGTCTGCTGTAATGCCAAAGACGCGTGTATTAAATGCGAAGCATTTTTAGCGAACCTTTGGCACTCTGAGCGTTTCCATCTATCTATCTATCTATCTATCTATCTATCTATCTATCTATCTATCTATCTATCTATCTATCTATCTATCTATCTATCTATCTATCTATCTATCTATCTATCTATCTATCTATCTATCTATCTATCTATCTAGCCGCCTACGTCTGTGTGCTCTCACGAACGCCCCATTAACTTGGTGTAGACCAAATTTGGCATGGGAGGGCAAGCCGATTTGACGAATATGACTGTCGGGTCATGACATGAATAACGTGAAAGTCCTGTCGCGTACGTCGTCAAACCCTTTCCTCTAGACACGTGTGGCACATACCCGTTTGCCAAGGGCCACAGTGTACGGGCATGCGCCACAGGCGATTGACAGTTTATATCGACCCAGGGGTGGTATGCAGGATGGCCCGAGTTTGGCGAAACTCGGTATCTTTCCGAGCTCTGGCGACACCCCCTTTTGAACAAGCCAATAGTACGATAAGGTGAAATCCATCCCTCAGCGCGCGCTCCGTTCCATTGGTTGCGATGGAACGCGGCATCACGTCAAGGGCGGTCGAGAAGGTTGGGTGGTGTCTTCTAACTAGAGGCACCTTCTTTCATTTGTTAGTCGTTCCACTGAGTGCAGACGTGCACCCATGCAGGAAAAGTGGCAGAAAGCTCTACTAACTATATTTTTCATGTGTTCGCGGGCCGTTTGAATTCATTTTCAAGCGTTTAATGTCTGCAGCAAGTATCCTTTAAAGGACCCCTGACACCAAAATTGAAACCTCGAGATGTTTGTGTTGTTTGACTTTCCTGTATACGGGGGTACATCTGACCGATTATTAATGACGAACGTTGCCTTTAAGATATCTTAATTTGGTTTTAAAGCAAGCGTGGAGTGATCACTTGAGTTGCCTGCACCTCGCGACATCCTGGTACGACGTAGATAGAGGCCCCGCGTGACGTTCCACGAGTAAAGCAAGTATTGTGGACGTCACAGAAAGTTTGCGGGGCGCACACGTGCACAATACGACGACGGGCACCCGGCGAGGCCTATTGTTCCGCACCCCTCTTACTTTGTTGTCGGCCTGCTCTCGAGGTAGTTTTCGTGAGGGGACACGCGCTTAAAGGGGCCCTCTAACACTCTTCAACCCCCCATTTTTTACTCGTGGATTGCGTAGACTGAAGTACGGACGAACTAGTGCAGCAAGAACGGCAGCGATAGCGGCACGCAGTACGAAGTTATTCAATTTAGAAAATTCAAAATACAAGAAAAAAATGCCTGCCCTCAACTCGATTTTCGCGGGGTCACGTGACCACATTTCACTCTCTGCTGTGACGTCGGATGGCGCTCCAATGAAATGGGCTGAAAGCTCTTACGTAGGGGAAGCTCGCACACCATTGTTGCTTCTCCTTTCCAACGTATTGTTGACGTCGTTGCCATAGTAACAAACGTGGTTCCTCCTGACTTGTCAGAACTTGAGCGGGCGCTACTGCTTCGTAGCGAGGCTGGGGAGGCTTTGTCTGCTGTTCCTTACAACGACATTCCATGTCATTCCCTCTTCTCATTCTGAGAAGGGAATTTGTGGAGCGGCATGGGCGGTTAAACACGGTCGCCCCTACGCGGGTTGTTGGGTGAGCAGCCCGACGAGTTACAAGTGTGCAGCGACAATTCAACGAAGAGGATTACTTGCACCGTTTCAACAACAATCATGAGCCTACCGCACATGCGGAAAGAGGCAGCTCGCAAACGTACAGACGCAAAAAGAAGGAAGAGGGGCAAGCGTTTCATATGGACATCCGACCGGCGCAGGCAAAAAAAAAAAAAAAGAAAGCCAGAGCAACCAGAGGCGAAATGGCAACCGGCGCCTCTGTCGTACTTTGTGGTTGTAGTGATATTTTTTGTTGCGACGGCGGCTATTTGGAGTTCATTGAAAAAGCACAGAAAGAAAAACGAAACACAATAGTAATCTCAACTTTGATGCAACGCCGTTATTACTTCTAACGTTACATTTATCCAATCATAGGCCAGCGCCCATCTTCGTCATTTCCGCCCGCAATAGTTCTGGCAAGCGCCACTACGCGCTGATGCGGTCAGCAGCGATGTAGCGACTTCAACGCGTGATTAAAATACTAAATAATTTGATATCGGTGCTTAAACTTATGCTAAAATTATCCCCAGCCATCAGTCTACGCAACCCGCAAGTAAAAAATGGGGGGTTGAATAGTGTTGGAGGGCCCCTTTAACAGGTTTAACCCATACCGAGGCACCCACATACTTTCAATCTCAACAGCGCGCGGGGCCCCGATTTGAAAAACGCGCTTTCAACGTCACCACAGCTTGTGTGCACGTGGTCTTTGACGCTGGGGGCGCCTGTTTCTTGGGGCGCCTGTTTTTATGGGGCGCCTGTTTCTTGTGGTTTTTAGGCGGGCGTTTTGAAGTGACGCTAAAATGGTCGCAATTAACCACGGTAGAATGAGTTATGCGATACGCTAGAGCATTTACGATTTAACTTAGGGATTGCCAGACACAAAGCTAAAAATTACAGTAAAAAAGTCATCAACAAAAATTTTGCTGTCAGGGGTCCTTTACAATAAGCAGCACCGTGGCCTCCGATATTAGTTCCGACCGAGCGCCTTACAACGCGGCTAGAGCTATCGCCGAGGCCACGTGTATAGTCACCATGGTCGGCCTGTACATTGTGGCGCGTTGCTCGGCCGGCGCGCGCCCTCGTTGTTCTTCATCGTCTGCTCGGTCCCAGAGCACGTGCGCCCGGCTGATTAGCTAATTGGCTGGGCGGCAAATTTAGGTGCACGTTAAAGAACCCTAGGTGGTCGAAATTTCCGGAGCCCTCCACTACGGCGTCTCTCATAATCATATGGTGGTTTTGGGACGTTAAACCCCATATATTGTTATAATTGGCTGGGCGGTACACCTAGCTAAGTCAGGACGTGCTATGACGAAGCTGATTAGGCCAAATCTTGCTAACCTCGAGCTAACTAAGCCACGTCTTACTAAGACCACGTTGATGAAGTCGTGTAAAGCTAAGAACAAGGTAACTGAGATCATGATAAATAACATGACGCTAATTAGGATCGTGTAATTAAAACCAAGATAGTCAAGACCTTACTCGCCGAGAACGTGTTAATTAGATCGTTCTAATTACGATTATGCTAATTACCTCTGCACTATTCAGGACCTTGCAAATTAAACCTGTGTAATCAATGCCGTGGTAATTAAGACATTATTAGGTATTGTTAATCAACAGGACGCTAATTACGAGCGTGCTAATTAGGATCGTGCTAATTAGAATTACG
This sequence comes from Rhipicephalus sanguineus, assembly GCF_013339695.2. Taxonomy (NCBI): domain Eukaryota; kingdom Metazoa; phylum Arthropoda; class Arachnida; order Ixodida; family Ixodidae; genus Rhipicephalus; species Rhipicephalus sanguineus. Next base: position 5,223,268 of record NC_051182.1, on the reverse strand, counting down.
CTAATTACCTCTGTACTATTCAGTACCTTGCGAATTAAACCTGAGTAATTAATGGCGCGGTATTTAAAACATTATCAATTATTGCTAATTAAGACGATGATAATTAGGAGCGTGTAATTAAAACAAAGATAATCAAGACCTTACTCACCGAGGACGTGTTAATTGGGATCGTACTAATTATTATTATGCTAATTACCTCTGTATTTAATTCTTGTCGTGGTAATTGAAACATTAACAATTAAGAAAGGACTATTCACTATCATGTTAGTTAAGACCTTCCTAAGCAATAGCACCAATATTGAGACCGAACAGACACGGTGATTACACCGAATCAGACCAAGCAGACTGAGTAGACGAGCCACTAAAAAGGTGGAAGAAGCTAGGTGATCACAAACTCCAACGATGGCCCAAGCCCTGCACAAGCACTGCAAGCTGAACAAATTATTTTATATGCAAGGAAGCTGCTGAGTAGCGTCCACCGTATGAAACACTTGACAGGCACACCGGCACTATGACAGTCACGAGTTGAACTGGGGCCTTTTCAGAATCAACGAGTTTGTGCCCGAGTTCGCGCGTCAATCAATTTGATTGACAGAGGCCCGCGGCGAAGAGCGGGTCCGCCCACCGCGTTCCCTCTTGCCGAGGAGCAGTGCTCACGCAACAACGCCAGCGAGCGGCACGATTCATCTATGAGCTTAATCGCACAGACTATGCACACACGCCCGAAGAACTAGGGGGGGGGGGGGGATCGGAGATCTCTGTTCGTTCCGCGTTCGTTCTGGTGGTGTTGCGTCACAAAAGTGGGCGGTCCGCAGCTCTCTTCCGCCGAGAGGAAGACGACAGCCAATCGTCAAGTGGTGAGCGGCCAGCTTTCCGGAAGTAGACGCGCATAGTTTGTCCTCGGCAAAGGGAACGAATATTTCAAAACGAAGTGTTTCTCGCCTTCTAATAAATACAGTTGTTATACGAAAAGATATTGTTTTTCTTTTCAAGCTCAAGCAGTTTCTGAAACAGCAATAGCTTTGAGTGCTGATATTTATTGGTGTTAGTTTTTCTAACGCGCTTGCTATGTTAAGTCGCGCACGCGAAAAAAAAAAAAAGAAAAGTAGCGGTTGGCGCAGTTTTTCAAAATGTGGTCCCACCGGAATGTCTGGCTTGGCTCCTGGGTGTCGGATCGTCAAAGGGAGCTTCTGCTGGATTTTATAAACGAGCACCCACAGATAGCTACGCCGTCGCGCCCGCTGGGGCCGTCGTTCACGAGTGAGGACCGGGACGACACGTGGCAAGAGCTGGTAGCGCTTTTGAACTAAGAAGTCCCTGCGCGTAAGACCACAGCCCAGTGGCAGGCCCGTTCATTTCGTTCGCACTGCTCGTTTGGAGAACCGAAAGCGACGCCGCACTCGCTCATGGCTTCAAACGCATCTCGCACCTCCAAACGCAAGAGAAGCACACGTCGCAAGCGCCATTTTCTGAAAATCAGCTGTTGCGGCAGCCGCAGCCGCCGCATCATGCCGTGCGAAGCCGTTTGTTCGCTCGAGAGAACGCGTGCGAACGGCCTCGCGATCCGTTCGTTTGTAGCAGACGGCATGCTCGTTATGACGCGGTATGACGTCACCAAAAAAAATAAAAGATCAAGCAAAAAGAAAAATGGCTACGCCCCTCAGAGACGTGGTTTTTTCCGGCTTCGGCTAATCGCGTGCGCCGCCAGAATTGGTGCAGAACGAACGGCGCAGAACAGAGATCTCCGATCACCCTACTCGTTATGACGCGATATGACGTCACCAAAAAAGAAAATACCAAGCAAAAAAAAAAGAAATGGCGACACCCCCGGCCTTGAGTGGCATCTCCCGCTTCAGCCAATCAGCGCGCTTGTTCTTCCCCAAGAGAACGAACAAGCGGAACGAACAGATCTCCGATCGCCCCCTCTAAAAGTTATATCATCACGTGGCTACGGTGCCTCGCATTCAATTTCACCGCTCTCACGACGTACCACTCACAGCTACGAAGCAAGTGCCCGTGGTGGGATTTGCGGCGACAAATGTTACTATTACTTGTTTGCGGAGACACTGTTTCTACCGCTTCGCTAATACAAAAAAAAATGCTCATACGTGTAATGTAAGTATAGCAGTAACCTGTCCATTTATTTATCTGTAATATTCCAGAGAAGCGAAACGAGCTGCACCAGAGTGCTGCGTGGTCGCCCTTGTTGCCTTCGAGAGTGGAAATTGCCATGCACTAGGTGGAACGAAAGAATTTTCCGAAAGAGGACAAACGCCCACGAACACGCCCGTGGGAGGCGCGATCATCAGTTGGCAAAAAGATAGCGCGACAATCACGCTGACGTCGCTGCACTGTCAAAATGTTGACTGAGTGGCGGCGCTGACGCGTTCGCACGCGGTATTCCTTTGAAAACCGCCGCAAATGCCGCGCATGCGTTTGTGACGCCATTCTCGTTCGTTTAGCCGCTTTTAACAACGCTTCTATCGCGCGCTCCGCACTGTCTTCCTATCATGACCGTCGTAGGGCGCGCACGGAGCAAACTCGTGTGCCCGAGAAGCTCGGGCCATCCTGCATTGCACCCCAGGAACGGCGAGAGCAGACGTTGGTAACTTGAATGCGAGAGCGTTAAGAAAAAAACCGACATCAGCAGTGTTGACCCGACGAATGGAAAGAATGAAAATTAGGATCCCAGCAGGAATCGAACCCAAGCATTCTGCGTGGCAATCGGGTATTCTACCACAGAGCCACGCCAGGTCTATAAACTGCTTTGGAAAAACAGCCTGCGCAGGCGTAATGTCGGCGCAACGTCAATTGTGGTTCCGGTGCTGGCTATCGAATTCTAACACAAATCAATAAACACTAAATATGTACTCCTCCTATCACACAGGCGTGATGCCGGGTTAACGTCAATTGTGGTTCCAGTGTTGGCTCCACTTTCACAGAAGTCTAGTAAACATTAGATTTCTATTCCTATGATTCAGCAAGCTATATTCAAGCTGTGCTCGACCTCGGATGAATACGGCAACAAAAGTTACGTATGATATTCACATTATGGCACCGCAAAGTGCACTTCGTTTCCATAATACTCACTCACGCCTGTGCTCTAAAGTGAGTGCTGTTACGACCGGCTCTAGAATTCATCTTGGCGGGCGCCATTGTGCGTGATCCTGTCGCTCAGGCCTGTCAGTCAGAAGGTTCCCCATAAGTCGGCGCTTGGACGAAGGCACAAAGCACCGCCTTTTTCTGGAGAATGCTTATGCCCGCGTGGTCGAGAGAACGTAGAATGCCGCCATAGACGGGTTGCAAGCAAAACATTTGGAGAATCTCGGACATCCCTTTCTGGCGTGGTGTTGTCGGCATGGGATAGCAGCTCTGGAGAGGTTCTCACCAAAGCACTGCATTCTTTTACCCGAACGCAGACGTGAAAGCTCGCACGTGCTCAAGTAAGCTGTCTCCATCATCCCCGAGGCCAACGACGCCTCCCCCATCCCCTTCCGAACTTCCTGCTGCTCGCTGACTTTCACGATTGCAGTCTTCGGGCCGTGGCGCGTGAATTGTGTGCCGCGCCGTGCACTGGTGCTCCAAAATGCGACTTCTCGACCTACGAGTGTATTCTGTGATTCATTGCCTCCTTTCTGGGGGCCGAACGCCGGGACCGCAAGTCACCGGACTGGCGGGAGCTGCGAACACCGGTTTTTGAGTGCCTCGGGGTTGTCTGACTTAGGGCTGCATAATCCGAAGAACTTTCGTGTTAATTTTCTTATTATTCTCTTCGGAGTTCTCTCTTGCGAAAAGATGTGAATAAACCTCTGTCTTCAGAACGAGCGTCTTCCTCTCTGCAAAAGATGGGCTAAGGGTACCGGAGGCGATGCCAGCTACCGTTGACGAGACCCGCCGGACCCGACAAGTAACAGTGCTGACGTTACGTCCGACCATAACTCAACCTTTAAACGCCAGTGTAGCCGACGTGCCTGGTAAGGCCACGATGTGCACATAACTATTACGCTTACAAAAACACGTCGATCCACCTTGTAACACTTAACTCAAAGCCAAAAAAAATGCAGCATAGACAACTACTCGCTGATTGCTTCGCATGAAACCGATTCCCCCAAGGCGTGGGATCCGCAGAATATTTCGTTCTAACGAATATTCGCCAAAATGATGTCTCACATAAAAAATTCAGCAGATCCTATGCCATGTGGGAACCGATTTCATGCGAAGCAGTTGGCGAGTATTTGTCTATGCTGCATTTTTTTTTTTGCTTTAAGCCAAGGGCTTGGTGGCTGCTTGGTGGGCTTGGTGGCTGCTTCGTTTCGTCACCACCTAACCCGCTACTCTTCGCTATGCAGATTAGTGTTCCGCAATCTCTCTTCACTAAGAAGAGCAGTAATTACTTTTTGCTGCAGCTACCGAGCCCACGTTGCTGCTGTACAACTGTTGTTGAATGCGTCTGTGCCGTGAGATTGTTATTGTTGCTTGTATCGGGAGGCATCGAGTCAAATCCGGGCCCTGATGCTGTTCTCGCTGAACTGCAAAAGCTTTCCACGGGCGAGTCAACCCTCTTAAATGAAGTGCAGGGACTCAAAAGCCAACTACTAACAAGTGTGGGTACTGGGCTTGCTGCGTCCCGTCCGTAGTTAAAGCAAGGAAGACGGAGGCTTCAACTCGCAACAAACAACAACAATAATTTATTTAACTCTACGCTGCATACGGCGGGGTCAGTCCAGGCACACGTGACGACGAGGCGACGACCATGATCGGCGGCAGCAGCAATCGGGCAGCGCGGGTGGCATCATCCGTCCTTCCTGGCATCCCAGGCACGTCTCTCCTGGGCAGCGCGCAGGCTGCCCCTTTTAAGCCGCGCAGCTGGGCCACGCGCACCGCCTCACTGATCTCCACTAGGAGGAGCTGGATGGCGCATCGAGCACGCGGGCGTGAAGCCACCGGAAGCGGCCGTTTTTGTCCCGGAAAAGAGCTTTTCTCTTCTTTTTTTAAAGAAATACCTGCTTGTAGCGCAGTAAACTGCACGAATCGACCAGAAAAGTCGTCAGGGAAAACATTTCACGCGCAAGTACGTCAAAGTTGCATTACTTTTTACGCATTTTGCACGTTGCTGCACTCCGCCGTATTCGGACGGTGTCGGCACGGCGTCTGTCACCTTTTGTGTAGCGTTCGTCGGCGTCTAAAGTGAGGCGTAATCGCAGAGTTTCAAAAAATAAAAAATAAAAACGATCATAACAAAAGCTGCCACCCGAGAATATTTGAATTGCGCGACTGAGACGCACAGAAGACGCCGGCTTCTGGGACAAACAGGGCACCTTCCGGTGGCTTCACAAGCGCCCGCCTCGCAGAGCGAGGATGCGCCGTCCAGCCTTTTTAATGGAGGTCAGTGCACCGCCTCTGCGCAGCATGTGGCGCTATCTCGCGATAGCCGGTGGGTGTGGTTCCCACACAACAGAACACGCCCTATCGACCTAGCTAAGCGAATCGCCGATATGGAAAAACAAAAAACATTACCGAGCTCTGCTACCCCTAAAAGCCGAACTTGAACTAATTAAAAAAGACAGCGCTCAAGCAGCGCGCAAGACAGATGACCTTGAGGCACGTTTGGATGACGCAGAGAACAGGTCAAGGCGTAATAATTTAATTTTTTATGGTGTACCAGATGCCAATCCCTCAGAATCGTATGCTCAATCTGAGCAACTTATCATTCGCCATTGCCATGACCACTTAGGCATAGATCAAAACCCCAAAGATATTGATCGTGTGCATCGCTTGGGCCGTCATTCAGGCAGCAGATGTAGGCCAATAATTGCGAAGTTCACTTTCTACGAGACAAAACAAGAAATCCTTTCAAAAGGACGTAAGCTGAGAGGAACGACATACAGTATTGGAGAGGATTTCTCACGTCGTGTTCAAAATGCCAGAAGGCAGTTGGTCGAGTTTGCAAGGCAGAAGTCCTCTCCGTTTTCGTTACACTATAAAACACTACACATCGGCTCGAAACGCTACTCGTTCAATGAAACCACGAAAACAGTACAAGAAATTCAATAGCAATCAAGTCGACGTCATACTGTAACCGCCAATTCTCACCCTAAATTCAAAACCAAACTTTCTTTTTCTGTAATTTTCACGAACGCTCGAAGTTTCATGCCTAAACGTGATCACCTGTCTCATCTTGTCAAGTCATCAGATCGCAGTATTCTCATACTAACAGAAACGTGGCTAACAAATGACGTCACGGACGCGGAAGTACTGGCCGATATCTACCGGGTTTCAATGCTTATCGGAAAGACCGCGAAAGTGCTCGCGGGGGTGGTGTCCTCATTGCAATCAGTAATCAGTTACCATGTTCTGTTATAAACACTCCCACAGATTTAGAAATATTATGGGTACTGATTCAAGCATTGCCGCAAGCTGTATTATTAGGTGTTTGCTATGTTTGCCACATAACAATCCTAACTTTTCTCGTGCACTTCACAATATTCTAAACCAGCTTACATCGATGTATCCTAAAGCTGAAATCGTTCTTTTTGGTGACTTCAATTTTCCTGGTATTAACTGGGAAGATGACACTTCTAACCCAGCAGAAGCTAGAGATTTTCTTAGCGTTTGTTTTGATTACAACCTGAAACAGTTAGTAACTCAGCCAACGCGTGTCACACGCGACTTCTCTAGCATTCTGGATTTAATACTAACAACTCATCCTGATAGCCTGTCTTCGATCCACTATCTCCGTGAGATCAGCGACCACAAGGTAATACACGCAGACTTTATTTACAGCCCTGTTGCGCGACGCATACGAAAGAAAACAACCACCTTATACGATAAGGGTAACTATGATGCTATAAATAACGAACTTACGGTATTTTTTGCGCAGTTTGAGTCGAACTTTAACCACTGCTCTGTTCAAGAGAACTGGGCAATTTTCAAGCAAAAGCTGACCGAGCTAATAACCAACTTCATCCCTAAAACCATTATCCGTGTTAACAGTCGTAAGCCATGGTTTAATAAATCTTTGCACCGACTAGATAACAAGAAAAAACGTACATTCCGGACGGCTAAACTAAAAGGGGACTCCCACAACTGGGATAAGTATTACGTAGCTGAAAAAGCATATCTCACAGCTATCCGTGACGCCAAGTGCAAATTTTTAACAATGATTTGCCCAGTATGTTAACTAAAGATCCCCGCAAGTTTTGGCAGATAATTAACCCTAAAGCCGTTGTTGACACCACTCTTACTAACGAATCTAGAAAGGTTCTTCCAGATGCAGAATGCGCTGATGCTTTCAACAACGCTTTTTCATCTGTATTTACTAACGAATCACGCGTACCCTTACCTGTGTTTTCATGCCATATCACATCTGCCATGCCTGAAATAAGTTTTAACACGAAAGTGTTTTATGTCGGGGTCCACCAAGACTTCAGTGACGTATTTCCGTCACGGAAATGACGTGGAAAGAATACACGCAATCAGATGGCAAAGAAAAAAAGGTACCGTCAACGGGCATCGAACCCACGACCGCTCGGTCCGCAACAACAGATGCCGGGCGCGCTATCCACTGCGCCATGGTCACAGACTCTGGAGGCTTTACGAACGCGCCTTTTACATCTACCATTCTTCCGGTCGGCTGGGTGGTGTTGACCTCTGGGAAAGGTAAGGTAGAGTATTTCGTCATTGCTGTGGCCTCCGCGACCAGCACCTGCAACGCGTTACGCGTCCGTCTCATTCGGCGCGTTTTCAATAGAAGTTAAATTTTGTCAATGCCTTAACACCGCGAAGTGGCGACCTTTGCCCAAGCGTCGTAAAAGCGTCGGCCTCGTTCATAGCATAACGCTAATAGAAACCAAACATAGCTCTGCGACGCGCGCCTGCCTCACCTGGCTGTAACACCGCGTTCCATGCTCACGCGCTCGCCCCGAGAAAAATCGCGGCCGGGCTACCGGGGCGGCAGGACGCGCTTTGCGTTTCCCTCTAGTCCGGCTGTGGTGTTCAATCACATTTTAACATGCCGCGGGATGGCGACCAAGTTCTGCGTCCAATATGCGACGCTCTTCTGGCTATCACACCTCGTTCTGTGATCACGCTTTCACCGTTAACTACTACAGCTACCGCAAGGGTTTGTTTAATCATTTAACATGGACGTTAGTCGTCGGGATAGACATCAGACTCTGCCCAGGCGGCGCTGCGAAAAACACCGCCCACCAGCGCCCTCATCGTAGCCCTGGCACTAACTGGGTAGTGCAAAGAGAGCCGCCCGCAAGCGAATGTGCATAGGCCGCAATATAACCCTCCTCTTTCGTTGGTGTCGAGGCGCGGTTTCCTGAAAATCAAGGACCTGGAAAGCTTGTTCCGCCAATCCACGCTTCAGAAACAAAGGAAGCTGATCAAAGCGAACTGCGAGTACAATGCAAAATAAGTTTTAGTTATTCCCGCGCGCTGCAACTCGCAAGTACAAGCGAGCATCACACGACACCGAGTTCGAGGCAAGCCCTCCGACACCCGTTCTCTAGAGCCTAAATGCGTTAAAATCGGGTATATACGTATGCCACAGCGATAAAGTGCCTACATACACGATCAATTTACTTAGCTATGCATCTTACGATCAGTGGTACAACACTCGGTTCATCAGGGGCGAATGGCTCCGGCGATTTTCGCCTTTTCAGTTTGCATTCTCCCTTAGTTCATCTCTCGCTTCCTGTGCATTGGAGTGTTTTATTACGCATCCTCAAATGGTCTCTTGATGGTCGTCTTCCGTTTGTATGTACTGCAAATGGGGATACGTGCGTCCACTTTCGCGGGGTACAACCAAAGGCAAAACCGTGGCCTACGAGATAGCTACGGCAACCGCGGAGGACACGGGCGAAACAAACCTGAAGGGGGTCACGACCAACATTCTGCGATTTACTTGTATGACGCACGTGGTGTCAGCTAGTTAGAACCAGAACTCTGAGCCTTCAAAACGTACATACGTCCGCGATGCTGTGTTGTGACGACCAACTCGTCGCGTTGTGCGTATCACGCGTATCCAGTCTGCCTCTAGCTGCTCACTTCGTGTTACACGACAAGCACCGCGGTGAGAGCCTCTGCTGAGCTTCATAGTCAAGGTTACCACGGTTTTGCATCAGGGCTACGCAAAAAAACAGCAGAGCCACACATTCATGCCCCCGGCTGTGGAGAACGCGGGTACTTCGCTTACCGAACACGCTCGCAACGGCCCGTATCCAGCGCTCTCGCCTTTCTTCTTCGTACGACAACTATGGAAATCGGTAAAACTGAACGTTGTTATTCAGTCTTTTACGTCCGTGGTAATTCACAACGCAACAGTGCGTCTTTTGCGGAGTTTCTTCGTAGCGTGCGGAGGGCTCTCGTCTGCAGCTGTTTTCGCCGTCGTTCAGGCGAGTGATCCAGCAAGCACTTCACGACGGCTCGGTGGCGCGTCCGACTAGCGGAGAGCAATTCACAGCTCTCGTTCTGAGTGCTAAATGCGCAAACACACGCGATATTAAGCTCAATCGTTGTTTCGCACTCGCTAGTTGCACCTGGTCCCATAGCAAACTGTGCGAGAGAGTCGGTCTAAGCACTACTCAATACTTCTCCGACAGGTGGCGCCACACATCTTGAAAACTCCAGAGTCTGACGTCTATGGAGATGTACCACCAGTCATCAAAGTGGGTGCATACACGTTAAACGGTGCTATAGCTGCCAGACATCAATATACATTGTGCAAACACTCTTATATCACTGTACAGTAAGCATTCAGTTACTTCTGTAAGGACACGCTTTACTTTCGTGTTATTGCGATTCCTATGACGGAGGGATCAACCGTGTTTTTTTCTGCTGACGGTATCTCATCCCTCATCGAAAAGTTGAAGTTAACATCAGCATCTAGACTGGACGGTATTAATGCGAAACTGTTGAAAATCATACGTCATATTGCATCGGCCTATTTTGTATTGTTATTTTCGCAATCTCTTTCAACAGGCGTCATCCCAGACGACTGGAAAGTGGGAAAGGTCGTTGCTGCCATCAAATCCGGTAACAGAAACTGGCCACTAAACTACCGACCGATCTCCTTGACCAGCGTACCCTGCAAACTCATGGAACACGTCATTTACTCTTACGTCATGAACTTTCTCGACTCCCATAACTTCTTTCACCATTCTCAACATGGGTTTCGTAGGAGCCACTCTTGCGAAACCCAGCTTGCCATCTTCGTTCATGACATTCATGCTAACCTTGACATAAACAAACATACCGATTCCATATTCCTTGATTTTGCAGAAGCCTTTGATAAGGTACCCCACAAACGCCTAATAATAAAACTGTCTTCCTTAAACTTGCACCCATACGTACTAAAATGGATAAAAGAATTCTTGACTAACCGCACGCAATCAGTGTTTACAAATGATAAATTGTCTAACCCTCTTCCGGTGACATCGGGTTTGCCCCAGGGCTCTGTCCTTGGTCCTCTTTTATTTCTAATTTACATTAACGACCTACCTTTGCATGTATCTTCAAATTTCCGCATGTTTGCAGACGATTGTGTTATTTATAGAACCGTTACTAACCCTTCTGACCACATCTTATTGCAAGAAGACCTCAACCACATCCTACAATGGTGTGAGGACTGGCTTATGTCCTTAAACCCTACTAAATGCAAACTAATCTCCTTCACTCGTCGTCTAAATCCTCTTCGCTTTTCTTATAACATAGCTAATGTCCCTGTCGAATCAGTAACCACTTATAGATACCTTCGAGTCACCCTATCCTACAATTTGTCGTGGAACACTCACATTGCTAAAATCACATCATCAACTAACAAAACTTTGGGGAACCCGCTTAAGTTGGTCTCACAAATTCTCTAGAAACTATTCAAAATCGTGCAGCTAGATTCATTCATGCTTCGTACTCATACGACATCAGTGTTACATCCCTCAAAGCAGAGTGCAACTTACCATCTTTGTCTTATCGCCGACGCATTGCAACCCTCTCACTATTTCACAAGTTTTTTCACTCGCCCCTTCATCGCCCTCGTTACATTATCCCCGCAGCTCACATATCTCATCGCACCGGCCATGCACTACAAGTTTTTCGCCCACGTGCCCGTACTAAAACATTTTCTGCTTCTTTTTTTCTCAGAGCAGCTAAAGACTGGAACGGCCTTTCACACGATGTCGCCACAATCACCTGCCCATCAAGTTTCATGCATAGCATTTCAAATGTAACTTCACATTGATCATTGTGACAACGCAACTGATTGTATATTTACCCACCCCTTATGTAATACCCTTTCGGGGGTCTTTAATGAAATAAAAATGAATGAATGAATGAATGAATGAATGAATGAATGAATGAATGAATGAATGAATGAATGAATGAATGAATATGTAACGAGGTTGATCGACATGTGTTCCTAGGTGTAGTAGTTGTGTTCGCATCGTGGGCTTACCAGGAACGCCGACTACATTGGCACCTAAAGGGTGGCTTATGGTCTGACGTAACGTCAGCATTCACGTTAGAGCGCAGATGTCAGTATTAGCGAAACGAAGTGCACTTTACGGTGCGATGATGTGAATATCGTACGTAACTTTTGTTGGCGTATTCCTCCAAGGTCGACGAACGCTTTAATATAGCTTGCTGAATCATAGAAATACAAATGTTATGTTCATTAGACTGCTGTAAAAGCGGAGCCAACACTGGAACCACAATTGACGTATCCTAACATGACGTCTTTATCACAGGATTACATATGTAACGTGTATTGCTTTCTTATAAAATTACATAGCCAGCACTGCAAGCACAATTGACGTTGCACCGACATTACGCCTGCATAAGGTTGTCTTCCAATGCAGTTTGAAGACCTGGCATGGTAGAATACCTGTGGTAAAATACCTCAGGACTGCCGCTCAGAATGCTTGGGTTCGACTCTTGCTGAGATTCTAATTTTTATTATTTGCATTCATCGGGTAAACGCTACCGATGTCGGTTTTCCGCAATGCTCTAGCATTTAAATTGCCAATTTCTGTTCTCGCCGTTCCTGAGTAGATATATACTGTCAATCACCTGTGGCGCATACCGGCATACCGCAGCCAGTGTTATAAGGGCACGTACCACGCGTATCTAAAAAAAGGGTTTGAGGACGTACGCGACAGGATTTTCACGTTATTAATGTCATAAGCGGACAGTCATATTCATCAAACCCTCTTACCCTCCCATACCAATCTTGGTCGACACCAAGTTAAGGAGGTGACCACGTGAGCACCCATACGTAGCCGGCTAGATTGATACGTAGATAGATACGTAGATAGAAACGCTCAAACTGCATTTGGTTCGCTAAGAAATGCTTCGCATTTATTAATAATGAAGCCCAATTTCCTTGCATCAGTGGCATTTCCAAGCTGCGACATCACACTCATTCGAGGATCAGGTGCACAGTAACGGCAGTTTAAGCAGCCACAAGCAAGAGGAGGAACCCGAAGGAAAACGATAATATACGTGTTAGGGGAAGTGGAGCCGCAAAATCTGCCGCATTTGCACGCTGGAGCAACAGCGTAACAGTGCGCTTGACCACTCTGTTGAATGTCTGCTTTGTATACAAGTTCCGCTGGGAAACTTGTGAAGCAAGTACACGCAGCAGGTGAAAATCAGAACGGGTAATGGTGGCGCTTGCTCATAGAGCGTCGTTGTTTAAGTTTCATCTCATAGCACACACACATATACAAAAACGTAACGGGCAGCTCTATGTCTGCTGCTATGCCCACCCTGTTCCTATTGCGTTGTTAGTTTAAATATAAACCGGTCGCTATCAGCACCACAAGCTGCATCCATAAATAGTTTTCGCTTCCTTTGATGTTCATACAGCCAACGAAGCTCCAGTGTCGCCCAGATGAATGAATGAGTTGCGTACATTGCGTAGAATTTCGCATCTCTTGCAACATAAAAGTCAAAGACACGACAAGCTTTGAAGGGAAAACAAACAGCGCCTAACGAAAGCCAAACATGTCTCTTGCCAGCGCCGTTTTCATGTCGCTCACTTCCTTCATGCCGTGGCGGTACGTAGTGGCATAAGAAACCTCAAGCGCCCATACAAATAGGCCGAATGACTGTGGTATATACGCAACATCAGCATATAATTGCATTTTTATATGTTGTTCGTGATGTTTCATTGCCAACAGCACATAAGAAATCCGAACGCAATGGCTTTTTAGCTGCACTGTAGTTTCCACGGGTGGCGGCCAATACATGACTAACAGTACGTTTTGATACGTATTATTTGCCCTGGCGGGAAAATGCTATTTTGCCCGCTCGAACTAACAAGTATGTTGTGAGCCAACCTGTGTAAGCTAAGGTACTAATATTCCTAGTCCACAGAATGTTACTCCAGCATTCTTTAATATATCTTGATGTTCAAATGCAGGCTAGGCACACACGCCTTCCTGACGCTACGACCGTTACAAGCAAAATAGACGTAAGAAGCAGTAGTCGATACCTAGTCGCCAATTCTGTACTGCATGGCGACGTCCAGCTCTTCTTTAAAGTAAAGAGCAAGTCCGCACAGGGTAGCCGTCACGGTGAAAACAAAGACAGCCAAGGATCGACCCACGGGTGCTATGCCCCAGCAACCTAATCCCAGATCCTGTTGGCGTGCCGCCGCGCAGGCGAGAGCACCGGAAAGGCTGAGTTCCGGTTGGTCGCACAACTTGTAGGCGAATGTGTCGATAGTCTCCAGAGCCTCGAGGCGCAGCCGAGCACCCGCCTCTGAAAACAAAAGCCACAGCACCAGCAGTAGGAGGAGGTTCACCAGCGTCAAGCTCATGGCACAAGCGGAGAAGCGCTTGCTTTGATGCAAAGGTACACAGCGTCCACAACAAAGGTTGCGTTCCACATGAAGACCACTGGTCCGAGAGCATTGTCCATGACGCTGATCATGCTGCACAGGAGGCCGTAGGCCTGTCGTGCGCCATCTACGGCTCTCACGCTGAGTGGTCCATCGAGAAACAGGGCGGCGTTGAGATCCTTGAGCTTGGAGGCCACAACGAGGCAGAGACAAAGAGGTGAGGACTGCGCCTATCCAGATGTGGTTCCGCACCAGGAAGAACTGCAAACATGTGACGGGTGTCGCAAGGGTTGTGTTGGCCGAGTGGGAAAGGTGCGCGGCTGTCATAGAAGCTTGAGCGATCCACGGAATGAAAGCGAGCAGAAGAACGAGTGAACGCAGAGATGCCATCAGTTTTCGCGGACCCAATGAGCGTACGACGGCTGCTAGACCACGTGAGTATTTCTGCATCTGAAACTGGACGGTGAGAGCGGACAAAATCCCAATAGTGTCGCTGAGCAAACGGACGTCGATGAAAAAAGCATTCTGGCGGAATAGTTGCAGGCCCCACATCGTGATGTACGCAATGAGTAGAGCCCAAATGACGACTTCCAGAGAAACCGCCCTGCTGTCATTGCCAACCCAGAGACCAAGGGCCACCATGTCGGCGAAAATGGGCTGGAAATCGCGAACTGTGGGGTTAATTTCGTCCAGATGCTTACTGGCAGTCATGTTGCAGGCTCCACAGGAAGCTGTCGCAGCGGACACTGCAGGAGAACCTTCCGACAATGTATGGACTGCGCAAATAGTTCGCTGAAAAAGTGATGCCACGTAATAAAAGAATAGCGAGCCTCGCTAAACAAACACTCACATGCGAACGCCTTGTTTGGTAGATGGCGTGCACGTTATTGCTTGCGATGGGCAGCTGGCGTGAGGGGGCGACGAAGTTGCCGATTGGTTGGCACCCGCCGCGGTCGATTACACAAAGCGTAAACGAGGAGAGGCACGCGACATTGCACAACGCTCATTGGTCGATAGCTGCTGCGCCACTTGCTGGTCTACGAGTTACCTTGTAGTCCCGCATTTTCTGTGTCTCCTTTTGAAGAAATTCAACCGATGTGCTTCGGCGTGTTTTTTTTTGTGTGAATTCAGTGCTTGTACGTACTTATCTTTTTGAAACTGCTTATCATTTTGTACGTTCCAAATCCGTATTGCTCAATTGATGTGTGTTTCGTTGTTGCACATTATGAGCAGGTACGCTGACTACACAAAAATGCATTCATAATCGAGCTGAAGGGCTTTACCTGCCAGATACTTTACCGGTGAGGGTTA
>NC_051182.1:5117005-5208014 GCF_013339695.2 Rhipicephalus sanguineus | reverse complement strand
CCCCCCCCCTTCGCGCCACGCCGCCGCCGCCGCCGGAGGCGGAAACACCGGCGCGCCGCCGCCGGTGATTTTGGGTCCGGCGCACATGTCTACTCTAGGCCAGCGTAAGTCACTGGAAGGGGAAAAGTACCGCGACCGTCCTGCTCGCCGCCATATTTGGTCCAGCGCGGCCGAAGCTGCGGCTAGAGTGACCTAGAATAGGGGGAGTGTCCAAAGCGCCGGCTCCCGCGTGGGCCTTTTGCCGTGAACTCCCGCGCCGCGCCGCTGCTGCGCCGGACCCGTGGGCTTTCCGCGCTCGGGAAGCGCGCGGAAAGCGAGGGGCGTCTGCTACGCGCTGTAGTTCTTTGCGCCGCGTTTCCACACAGGGCACTTGAAGTCTACTTAACTTTAGTAATGCGGTGCGGAATGGAGCTTATCCATCTTTAAGCGTTGTGTTAGTGCTGGGCCAACAACAGGATGCAAAAACGCATGTGTCAAGCGGCATCAGCGTGGCCTAGTTCCGGTCACAAGAGTTCGAGAACGTTGGTGCGGGTGTAAAAACGCGCAAAACTGACACGCACAAGCAAAGAACGAAAAAAAAAACCCTGTTCGCACCAGTAATCGGGCAATAGCATCACGCATGCACGAATTAAGAGTAATAAAAAAAGTAAATTGCACAAGCAGTCAGCTGAAACACTTGCGCGCAGTGACCTTCACGAGCTTTTTTACTCATAGTCGCCACTGGTTCGCTAGCCATATGCACACCGCTTTATTTGACAATTCATTAGCCTCCACAAGCTCTTTATCATGCACGGAGCACACCGGGAAGGCGCAAGAGGAACAAAAAAAAAAGATAAAAAAGAGTAGAGACGGCTGTTGGCTTATTTTTGTTTCTGAGGTAGCTTACAACAAGGCTCACCGTGCGCAAACATTTGAAAGAAAAGCAATGCCAGGTAAACTAACCTTATTCCACAAGGTTTTGCATATAAGGCGTAATATAGAAAATGCTTTACAAATATCCAGATATCATGAAACAAAGTTGCAAAAGCCCCCATTCTTGCTGTACAAGCTGCCTGAACGAAAGTACGGTAAGAAAAGAATATATATATATATATATATATATATATATATATATATATATATATATATATATATATATATATATATATATATATATTATCGCATGTTGCATTGGATCGCTGAACGTCAGTATGAAACGTTCGCGCGAGATGCGTGCATTGCTTCAAGCCTTCACCATACGAAATGAAAACAGTTTCAAACAACTCATTCTCAACTTCAGATGTTTTCACGGTTCTCGGAGGTTAGCGTTCGCCCAGCTCAGAGACTTTACGAAAAGATGTGGATGAGTAGTTACATAAAATACAATTGTTTCTGCGGCAGCTTGAGTGCGCGCCAACAGGGCACCCGACAGCAATTTCCCGCTTTTTCCTGATGACCTCAATATAGCGTCCACCACAATTTCGTGCTGAAGCTCCGGAGTACTTAAATAGCGAGTCTGCTCATCTCTTGAATAAATAAATATAAAGAAATGGCCAGACGGGTAAAGCAAGCCTCTCTTGTCCCGCAGACGCGTGCAATCAGCTGCTCTGAACTGAGAATCACGTTTGTTTTCGGGCGATCGCTCGTAACATGACGTGAGGCATACACAATGTTGCACTGTTATCGTTTCATTTCTCTTTTTTTTTTTAACTCTAAAGCCTTAGATACCTCATCAAACACGAAAATTGACCGTCGGCGTTCCGCGTAGCCAACACGAGTGATGCACAAAATCATCACGCGATGACGTCGAAAAAACTTGTGACGTCACTATTACGTCATTCAACGTGACGTCATTCAACATATGATGACGCCATCACATGACATGGTCGCTTTCCATTGCCTCCGTGACTGGCCCCCGATGTAGGCAATGTAAAAGCAAGTAAGGTGGAGAAAGCTTGCAATGCCTTCGATCCTGTGTGCAGTCCGAAACCACGTTATGTGCAGAAAGCTTTCGGAGAGGGGCGAGGAGGATCGATGCAACGACTGAAGAAAAAGATGGCGTTCGTTTTCGAGTCATCTCCGGCGAATACATAAGGGACCATGTTTTTTTTTTTTTTCATGTAATTTTTTCGCATACATTTTACCCACGCGGCCAGTTCTTCAATATGTATGGGTAAGTCTAACATGTTGACATCGATATTGGTGGCCACCACGTTTTTTATAACCTGGCGGAAAGAAATCGTCAGACCACACACCGTCAGAATTATTTCTGGCTAAAGAAAGAGGGTTTGCGCGCCACACACCATATTATTATCGTTAGTTGTTACGCAAATGGCAAGCATGTCAAGTTAGTGATGCCGTGACCTATCGGTCGTGTTGGGCATACGTACATTCGTGCCCCTCCGTGCCAATTTTCGTGTATACCAAGTGAACGAGACGCGAGTTACGCGAGTAATTTTTTACTTTTGGTACCGCGGCCACGCCGACTGACACATTCGGCTTCGCATGAAATGGCTTGAAACAGCAGAGCGCCGGAGGCAGCCTTGTAAAACAAACAGAATGCACGAAATAAAAGGATGTGAAGGGTGCAAACGCGTTAGCATGCATGAGCTAGTTACTACGTGCATATGTGCTACGTTCTCCTGGTTATCTCCAGTTTATTCTCTCCTGCAGCAAGTGTACGTCCGTCATTCCACACGAAAGTAAGCTAAGCGCCTTTTCTCACGATGAAGTGCGCACAGGATGCGTTCCTCAAACAGCCGCGGAAGTGTGGACCAATGCGGTGACAAACCAGCTGCAAGGATATATACAAAAAACCCCGTTTCACAACATGAGTCGCTGCAGTAATATGTTGCAGTGACGCAGTATAAAATGTTGCCCAGATTTCCACAATTTTAGCTAATAGTGGCGAAGATATCACGCGCGTAGCAGACGCTCGCCGCTTTGACGCGGCTTCCGCCGCGGAGAAAGCCCACGGGTCCGGCACGGCAGCGCCGCGGCGCGGAAGTTCACCGCAAAAGGCCCTCGCTCCTCCCATGTATTCGCGCGGCGCTTTGGACACTCCCCCTATTCTAGGTCACTCTACTGCGGCTAGAGTGACCTAGAATAGAGGAGAGTGTCCAAAGCGCCGGCTCCCACGTGGGCCTTTTGCCGTGAACTCCCGCGCCGCGCCGCTGCTGTGCCGGACCCGTGGGCTTTCCGCGCTCAGCGAGGGGCGTCTGCTACGCGCTGTAGTTTTTTGCGCCGCGTTTCTACACGGGGCACTTAAAGTCCACTTAACTTTGGTAATGCGGTGTGGAATGAAGCTTATCCATCTTTAAGCGTTGTGTTAGAGCTGGGGCAACAACAGATTGGAAAAAAATCATGTGTCAAGCGGCATCAGCGTGGCCTAGTTCCGGTCACAGAGTTCGAAAACGTTGGTGCGTGTGTAAAAACGCGCAAAACGGACACGCACACGCAAAGAACGAAAACAAAAAAAAACCTATTCGCACGAGTAATCGGGCAATAGCATCACGCATGAACGAAATAAGAGTAATAAAATAAGTAAATTGCACGCGCAGTCAGCTGAAATACTTGCGCGCAGTGACTTCACGAGCATTTTACTCATAGTAGCCACTGGTTTGCTAGCCATATGCACACCGCTTTATTTGACAATTCATTAGCCTCCACAAGCTCTTTATTATGTACGGAGCACACCGGGAAGACGCAAGGGAAACAAAAAAAAAAGATAAAAAAGAGTAAATACGGCCATACGACCGCAATGCTGTTGGCTTATTTTTGTTTCTGAGGTAGCGTACCACAAGGCTCTTTAGCGTACAACAAGTGTAAAACAAGGCTATATATATATATATATATATATATATAATCGCATGTTGCACTGCATCGCTGAACGTCAGTATGGATTGTTCGCGCGAGATGCGTTCATTGCTTCAAGCCTTCACCATACGAAATGAAAACAGTTTCAAACAACTCATTCTCAACTTCAGATGTTTTTCACGGTTCTCGGAGGTTAGCGTTTGCCCGGTTCAGAGACATTACGAAAAGATGTGGACGAGTAGTTACATAAAATACAAGTTTCTGCGGCAGTTGAGTGCGCGCCAATAGGGCACCCGACCGCAATTTCCCGCTTTTTCCTGATGACCTCAATATAGCGTCCACCACAATTTCGTGCTGAAGCTCCGGAGTACTTAAATAGCGAGTCTGCTCATCTGTTCAATAAATATAAAGAGATGACCAGACGGGTAAAGCAAGCCTCTTTTGTCCCGCAGACGTGTGCAATCAGCTGCTCTGAACTGAGAATCACGTTTGTTTTCGGGCGATCGCTCGTAACATGAAGTGAGGCATACACGATGTTGTACTGTTATCGTTTTATTGTCTTTGGTTTGCCTTTTTTTTTAACGCTAATGCCTTAGATGCCTCATCGAACACGAAAATTGACCGCCGGCGTCCTGCGTAGCCAACACGAGTGATGCACAAAATCATCACGCGATGACGTCGACAGAACTTGTACCGTCACTATGACGTCATTCAACGTGACGTCATATGATGACGCCATCACATGACATGGTCGCTTTCCACTGCCTCCGTGATCGGCCCCCGATGTAGGCAATGTAAAAGCAAGTAAGGTGGAGAAAGCTTGCAATGCCTTCGATCCTGTGTGCAGTCCGAAACCACGTTATGTGCAGAAAGCTTTCGGAGAGGTGCGGGGGAGGATCAATGCATCGACTGACGAAAAAGATGGCTTTCGTTTTCGAGTCATCTCAGGCGAATGCATAAAGCGAATGCATTTTTTCATGTAATTTTTTCGCATACATTTTACCTACGCCGTCAGTTCTTCAATATGTATGCGTAAGTCTAACATGTTGACATCGATATTGGTGACCACCACGTTTTTTATAACCTGACGGAAACAAATCGTCAGACCACACATCGTCAGAATTATTTCTGGCTGAAAGCGGGTTTGCGCGCCACACCATATTATTATTGTTAGTCGTTACGCAAATGGCAAGCATGTAAAGTTTGTGATGCCATGACCTATCGGTCGTGTTGGGCATGCGTACATTCGTGCCCCTCCGTGCCAATTTTCGTGTATACCAAGTGAACGAGACGCGAGTTACGCGAGTAATTTTAACGCGATAGGGTTAAAGAGCTCGTATCGCAGGAATTCCGCCGTCGGCGCCGGCACCGTTGGTTGTGAGCGAAAAATCATCATCTTGTCCGTGACCGAAAAATCGAAAAACCTGCAAATAAAATAAATAATAAAAATGTTCGGTCCGAGTGAGAATCGAACCCAGGCCGTCTGCGTGGAAAGCAGGTGTTCTACCACACAGCCACGCCTCTGCTTGGAGCTGCACTGAAAGTAACTTTGATGCTTCCCAAAAATACGCGTCCTGTATACAGGTGTCACAGTACGAGATGTAATATGGCAGTAATATTGCGTGGTACAAGCGTACATTGCCATCGGGCGTCACATTACGTCAATATCATAACGACTTGGTGGTTTAAAGAAAGCCACCCATTACAAAAGGCACACACATTACTACGCGTATTCCCTTAAGACCCCGTAGTGGGTGCATCGCAGCTTCGAAAAAGGTTCTCGCGCATAATTTCTGCTGGTTTAAAGCATGCTACCCATTACATAAGGCACACACCTTATTGCGCGCATTCCGTTAAACACTCGTAGTGTTCAAAGTGCGCACTAGGGGCACGATATTGCTATCGCGTTCAACTCTTAAAGGCGAAGCTTAAGCGTCCCCCAATTTTTTTACTTTTCGTACCGCGGCCACGCCGACTGACACATTCGGCTTCAGGGGCGTAGCCAAGGGGGGGTTGGGGGGGTTCAAACCCCCCCGAAATTTTTGAATTTTGCTTGCGTATATATACACGCACACATACAAACGCACGCACGAACATACGTAAAGCATATTGAACCCCCCCCCCCCCCCCCCCGAAAAAATTTCTGGCTACGCCCCTGTTCGGCTTCGCATGAAATGGCTTGAAAGAGCAGAGCGCCGGAGGCAGCCTTGTAAAACAAATCGAATGCACGAAATAAAAGATAGGATATGAAGGGTGCAAACGCGTTAGCATGCATGAGCTAGTTACTACGTGCATATGTGCTACGTTCTCCTGGTTATCTCCAGTTTATTCTCTCCTGCAGCAAGTTTACGTTCGTCATATCCACACGAAAGTAAGCTAAGCGCCTTTTCTCATGATGAAGTGCGCGCAGGATGCGTTCCTGGAACAGCCGCGGAAGTGTGGACCAATGCGGTGACAAACCAGCTGCAAGGATATATACAAAAACACCGTTTCACAACACACAAACGCGTTCTCTGTGTGATAAGTCGCTACAGTATTACGTTTCAGTGACCCAGTATTAAATGTTGCCCAAATTTCCACAATTTTAGCTAATAGCGGCCAAAAATATCAAGCGCGTAGCAGACGCTCGCCGCTTTGACGCGGCTTCCGCCGCGGAGAAAGCCCACGGGTCCGGCACGGCAGCGCCGCGGCGCGGAAGTTCACCGAAAAAGGCCCTCGCTCCTCCCATGTATTCGCGCGGCGCTTTGGACACTCCCCTATTCTAGGTCACTCTACTGCGGCGGCGCGGTGTTGATTTCACGCGGAGTAACGCCTGTTTTACAAATTGCGTGCGCTTTTGCTGCCCCGAATGAAGCATACCGTTGTTCTCTAGCTGATTAGGAAAGAAATAGCGGCCGTTTTCAGTTGGCTACACGCGCACGCACGCGTATTAACGCGACAAAGAAATGCGAACTGCGCGGCATTTACGCGCTCGGCCAGCGCCTCCTCTATTTTTCTGTGCCAGGGCGAAGGAGCGGAGAGCAATGGGAACCATGGAGGAAGGAAAAATAAGGAGACATGATGGGAACCGACCGTCGACGTTAGTGCGGCTTTTAGCCGCCGGGCGCCGCCACCGTAGTAGACCCGCCGACGCGTCGTCGCTCGCGGAAACGAATGCCGTGGCTGCATTCGAAGCTGCTATATGGTTCAGTTTTCGGCTGTATTCGCGTTGTTTGAAGCATGTTGAAAACTTGCAAACTGGAATCATGAAGCACTTGTCGTTCTGGGCAACCAGCCCATATCGAAGGCATGTGTCTTTTGCGGCTATTTGATCGAGACGCTCGCGCGTCGTCTGCTAGCCCGATTCCAGAGAGCGCATGCCAGTGATGCGCGGAAAATTCACTAGGGTAGCTGTTTGGGCTTGTTGGTTTGGCATGACACAGGTTGAAAGCGCAAAAGACGAAGACAGAGAAGAGGCTTGTGTGTCAAGCCTCTTCTCTGTCTTCGTCTTTTGCGCTTTCAACCTGTGTCACGCGGAAAATTGTTTTGTCACCGTTACGTTCGCTTGACTGAGAGTCGGTTATTGCCTGTCTGAAAGTCGATTTTCGAAAGCAGCATTTGCCAAGAGCTAATACTGAAAGCTTGGGCACTCAAAGTTCCCCGATGCGTGCTACCGTCTACTGGTGTAGCACACTATACGTAAGCCATGAGTTCATGCGCTGTAGCACACTATACGCAAGCCATGAGTTCATGCGCTAAATAGCATGAAATGTCACTAAACTGCTTCCAGTGACAATGTACATAATGATTGTTTCGCCGGTTGTTTCGCCGGTTGTTTCGCCGGTAGCGCATGTAGTGTCCATGGGCTCCAATTCTTCAGCTTCGGGACCTAATGTCAGCGCGGCATGCACATGGCGGCGATCGCGAGGCAGCGTTGCTATCCTGGTACTACATGCATTCATTGACTGTTCAGACGCAACACGGTGACGTTTAGGGATACTTGTCATGCTTGGTTCAGTTGTTACCTTGCGTTGGAAACGTGAAGGGTAGTCTGCAAAGAGTGACGCTACTGCATCCTTCGTAAGCCGCCGCTTCTTATATTCTATGAAATCTTCGCGTCGTATGCGACGGCTGCATATTCTAGTTTATTTTGAAGATGTATTAGGAGACCAATTATCCCTCCTAATTACTGCAAGCCGCCTCTACCGAACACCAACGGCAACTGGAATTTCATGGAACGACAGCCGAACTGTGTATTAAGGCGAAAGCCTTAGATGCCTTATCAAACGCGAAAATTGACCGTCGGCGGCGTCAGCACGAGTGATGCAAAAAATAATTACGTGATGACGTCATCATATAGCGTCACAGATCGTAAAATATTGTGACATCGTCGTGACGTCACATAACGTGACGTCGTCATATTGCATCTTCGCTTGGTCAAAATGGGCCGATCACGGAGGCAGTGCATGCCTCCGCTGATGTGCAAAAAGCTTGCGCTGCCTCCGATCCTTGAGGCTGTAAGAAAACCACGTTAGGCGCAGAAATATCTTGGACGGAGGCAGGGAGTGTTCAATACATTGACTGGAAGAAAAAGAAGATGGCTTTCGCCTTTCAGTAGTCTTAGATGAATGCATAAGGGACCCTGTGAGATTTTTTTCTTTATCAATAAAGGGAAATAAAAAAAGACAATCGTGATTTCTTTCAGTTCCATTTGCAGAGTGGAACACAGCAGTGTGACACACTGAGGAATTGGGGTGGTTGCAATAGACTGACATAGAAAATAAAACGCGAATACTATCAAACTCGAGTGCAAGTATCGAACCGGCAGCACGGCCTGACAGTCTGCCTGCGGAATACTTACAGCGGGGATGGAAAGACACGCGAACATGCGGCATCTGCATTCATTGCTGTTTCGCATCTATTTCCAGGTAGTATAGCCTCTGGGATTGACGAGAACACGACGTCATCCATGACACAATAAAAGACCATCTAGCATCTTTTCATTGCCACCACGGTTAAAGCGCGATGAAAAGAGCGCGCCGCTATGTTCGCGTTTCTTTCCATCCCCCTGTACCTGCGAAAGCCCGCAAGAAACACAAATGCAATTAAACTCGGATGCATACACGAATTCGCGAGCTTCGTGATACGCGCGGCCGTTCAGCGCCAGCTTTCCGTAGTCTACTTGCACAGCGCCACCACGCGGCAGCGGCGAGCGGACGCGGAGCGGGCGCTCGACAGCCCGAGGAGAGCGTTCGCCCGGGCACTGAAAAATAGAGGAGGCGCTGGCTCAGCTGTCGGCATTTATTAAATGCGAAGCATTTCTCAGCGAGCTTCTGCGAGTTAGAACGTAGTATCTATCTATCTATCTATCTATCTATCTATCTATCTATCTATCTATCTATCTATCTATCTATCTATCTATCTATCTATCTATCTAGCCGCCCACGACTGTGTGCTCTCCTGGCCGTTTCGTTAATGGGATGTATACCAAATTTGGTATGGCATAACATGACTGTCTGACGAATACGAACTACAGGCGGTGACAAATAGCACGGTGGACGTAGGTCCAGTCCCTCGTCTTGTTCGTTGAGTCTCCGTGTAGCGCACTCTTGTGCGTGTTGTTTGTGGCGCGGGTTTTTTGCAACACGAAAGTGTTTTATGCCGGGGTCCACCAAGACTTCAGCGACGTATTTCCGTCACGGAAATGACGCCGAAAAAACGTCAGAATCAGATAGCAAAGAAAAAAAGTTCCGCCAATGGGCATCGAACCCACGACCGCTCGTTCCGCCACGACAGATGCCGGGCGCGCTGTCCACTGCGCCACGGTCACAGACTCTAGAGGCGTTACAAACGCTCCTTTTATATCTACCACTCTCCCGGTCGGCGGGGTGGTGTTGCCCTCTGGGAGCGGCACAATAATGTTTTTCATCATTACTGTGGCCTCCGCGATTAGTACCTGCAACGCGTTACACGTTCGTCCCATTCGGCGCGTTTTCAATAGAAGTGCAATTTTGTCAATGCCTTAACACTGCGAGGTGGCGACCTTAACCCAAGCGTCGTAAAAGCGTCGACCTCGCTCATAGCATCACGCTAATCAAACCAAAAATAGCTCTGCGACGCGCGCGTGAAAATGTGAAACCGTGGGCAGTTCTGGAAACTCATTCATGACAGCAGCGCAGAAGTGAGAAAATGTGCGCGGTGCTGTTCAGTATAAACGCTTCCACTTCGTCTAGCTGTTTACTACGCGCGATGCGCGCGGCTCATGGCTAGGTCCGAGAATTCTGCGTCCATTATTTAAGCGTTCCCACAAAAATGGCGAAGCTCGCACTAAGCAGCGTAAGGCTTGAAAGAGCGAAACTGGACGAACTCGAATACTAATCTGGCTGCTTCTGCGTTGTTTATAGGCCTTAGCTAGGTGATGCAGGTTGTTTCTAGGTTGCTTCTAAGGCGTTGCTAGGCTTTAGCTAGGTGATGCTAGGTAGCTTATACGTTGATTCTCAGCGCAGAGAAGTTCGAGGTAAACAAATGAAAGTCACAGACACGACATGAATGTCCGAACTCCAGAGACAAGCTCGCGCTGAAAGTAAGCGTTCGTACCTCTCATAGATCTACGGGCATGTCATCTTTTGGCGTAGGCCTTCCATCGCTTCGGGATCTTCTCGCAGCCGCCGTTGCCTTTTCCCAGTTACCTAGTATTCTCTCGTTGTACGTACTCGGCGTCTTCGAATAAAAGCAGAGCGCGAAAAAGACGGGACACAAGAGACAAGAAGACGGGACGGGCGCTCACTACCAACTGATTTTATTACGAAAGAATTGGGGGAAAATATAGAGAGCGTACGTCACAAGCGCGCCTGCGCACACATCACAAAGCTAATCATCAGAACATCTACTGCATACTGCGGCAAAGCAATTGAAATTCCCGCTCCCGCAAGCACACTGACGTCTGGCTGACGCAATCTGCGCCCTTCTTTTTCATATAGAACGCCTCCAACAGTTCGCGTGCAACCGTTTCTCTGCTTCGTCCCAGTACCTTCAAACGAGCAAACAAAGGCACACAGCCACACACTGCACAGTGCGCAGGAAGGTGCGCGCCCTTATCATTTGTGAGTGTCAACTCATGCTCACGGGCCCGTTGATTGACACACCTGCCCGTTTGGCCGATGTAGGATTTGCCACAGCTCAGAGGCAATTCATATACCACCCCTACCGCACAATCCACGTAGCGCCTATTGTGCTTGATTCCACACTTCGTCTTTTTTTCTTCACCGGAGATGCGCGCACACAGCTTCGACAGCTTGCGCGGCGCTGAAAAGACGATGGGCACATTGTGCCTATTCGCCACTTTCTTGAGGTTATGCGCTACTTTGTGGATGTAGGGGATCACCTCAGGCCTCGTGTCGTTTTTGTGTGTGGCTTTCCTCCTGCCCTGGCCTTTCACCTTCTGAAGCAACGACTCCGCGGTAGCCACCAGAACAGGGTCTGAATAGCCTGACGACCGTAGTCGTTGCACTTGCTGGTAAAAACTGCAGGGGGCTGCATGGACGCAAGACTTTTGGAGGGCGGATTCTAGACACATGGAAGCAATTGCTCGTTTCACAGTCTTTGAATGAGCCGAATCAAATGGCAGCAGTGGTTTGCAGGAGCGTGGATTATAGGCCCAACATACAGACCCTGTTCTGGTGGCTACCGCGGAGTCGTTGCTTCAGAAGGTGAAAGGCCAGGGCAGGAGGAAAGCCACACACAAAAACGACACGAGGCCTGAGGTGATCCCCTACATCCACAAAGTAGCGCATAACCTCAAGAAAGTGGCGAATAGGCACAATGTGCCCATCGTCTTTTCAGCGCCGCGCAAGCTGTCGAAGCTGTGTGCGCGCATCTCCGGTGAAGAAAAAAAGACGAAGTGTGGAATCAAGCACAATAGGCGCTACGTGGATTGTGCGGTAGGGGTGGTATATGAATTGCCTCTGAGCTGTGGCAAATCCTACATCGGCCAAACGGGCAGGTGTGTCAATCAACGGGCCCGTGAGCATGAGTTGACACTCACAAATGATAAGGGCGCGCACCTTCCTGCGCACTGTGCAGTGTGTGGCTGTGTGCCTTGTTTGCTCGTTTGAAGGTACTGGGACGAAGCAGAGAAACGGTTGCACGCGAACTGTTGGAGGCGTTCTATATGAAAAAGAAGGGCGCAGATTGCGTCAGCCAGACGTCAGTGTGCTTGCGGGAGCGGAATTTCAATTGCTTTGCCGCAGTATGCAGTAGATGTTCTGATGATTAGCTTTGTGATGTGTGCGCAGGCGCGCTTGTGACGTACGCTCTCTATATTTTCCCCCAATTCTTTCGTAATAAAATCAGTTGGTAGTGAGCGCCCGTCCCGTCTTCTTGTCTCTTGTGTCCCGTCTTTTTCGCGCTCTGCTTTTATTTGTAGGCAATGCACCAACTCGCCCAGCAACGCGTTCTATTCGGCGTCTTCGGACCGCTGCCGTCGCTTCTCAGCCATTTGTTGTTGGGTTAACTGTTGCCTTCTTCATTTTTAGTGGACCCGTGGTGAATAGTGGGATTTACCCAATTTCTGTTGCACATACCCGTTGTGACCATGATAGCTTTTTTTTTATTCGTCAGACAAGGAATGATTTGCTAAACAGCTTCGCCGTTGAAAGAAGATTGCCGAAAAAACATTTCCGTTGCGTCAATTTGTTTTCCCTGCACTTTTCTGTTGTTGCCTACCTCCAGAAGCTACTGTCACAGGCTGAGGATCTTCGCGACACCTGCGAAGTCTGCTAGCATTGCTTTACGCGAATTAAGGAAAACCTGTTTACATCTACGAGAACGCCGATGAGGTAGACAAGACATTTCTTCAGGAAGAAGAAGCGATTGATATGTTGAACAGATGCGCCCACCTTTCCCCTGATGCTTGCAGGCGAGGTTGTAGGCTGCAGACTGTGTACACGTTAGCCCTTTAGAGGGCGTCAGCACCCCACTTTCGCACACGCTAGACACAAATAAAACCTGAGAATACATTTTGCTTGACGGCAAGACACCAGAGCAAAGTTTTGCTGCAGCAAAATAATTAAAACTGTAGATTTACGCACAATGCAAGATAACCATCAATCGCACTGAAGTGAGCACACACAGCAAAGGTTGGGTCATTTTGGCCCGTTATATCTCGTGAACAAAGCAAATGAGGACATAAGATATTAAGGCCGTGTTTTCACTGACATAAGTGCTGTTCGATAAAAAATTGTCGCCAGAATTGAGATCGGAATTTTTTTTTAGTTTTATATCTTGAAAATGAGCAGTTTTGAAAAACCTCGCTTCTTCAACTATTTTAACACGAAAGTGTTTTATGCCGGGGTCCACCAAGATTTTCGTGACGTATTTCCGTCACGGAAATACGTCAGCAAAATGAATGCCATCAAATGGCAAAGAAAAAAAACTATAAGGAAAAGTTCCGTTTACAGGAGTCGAACCCATCACCTCTCGGTCCGCGACGATGGCTGGCGGGCGTTAGCCCACTGAGCTACGCCAAACACATAACACAGGCTACATGAACGCGCCTTTTATATTTCGCACCTTCCTCTCGCAATGCTCTGGCATGGATGGATAGATGGATGCTATGAGCGTGCTCTTTATAACGGGGAGGTGACATGTGTACCACCAGACTCGAAAAACAAAACGAAAAAATTACAGCATATCCACGGAGTGAATAATGATGAGTGGGCGAAGCTGCGGAGGTTCATCGGTAAACCGTGAATCTTCCGTGAATTCTGCCCAGTACATCATCACCGACGTGAGATCGGGCGCGTTTATACTAAAGGTTCGATGAGAGTTATGCCGACTTGCAGCTCACTTTAATTTTACATGTACGCTGTGAATTTTCATTGTTTAGAAAACCATTGCTTTAGAAAACAACTGGCGTCTTTCGTTAAGCAGCTGGCGTCTTTTCGTTTTGCTTTAGAAACATCTGGTGTTCTTTCGTTTTGCTTTTAGAAAACATCTAGCGTCTTTCGTTGGTTTATTTCATCAATCAACGGCGTTTTGAACAAAATTTTTATTGTTTAATCACGCACAGGAGAAATCTCACCAGGCACTACCTTGGAGGTAAACAATGGCTGCTAATGGGAATGAGAGACAGAAGAAGTCGGCTTTTAGCTAACACTTACACTTCTACTTCTACTAACGTTTCCTACTGGAACATGCCAATGGCTGCTAATGGGGAATGAGAGACAGAAGAATTCGGCTTTTAGTTAACGCGCACGATGCGAATTTTATATTGTTCAACAACGCACAGTAAAAATCTCCCACCGGCACCACCTTGGAGGTCAAGACCTGGTACTAGCGTTACGACTGGTTACGCACTACGACTGCGAGGGACGAACGGGTGACGCTTTAATGGCTCATTCACACTGAGGAATCCGCCAGCCACAGCGACCGGAATTCTCGTGCCGCCGAAATTCCACATTGTTCACACCACTTAGCAACCGCACCGCCGAAACAGGGCTCCTAGTTGTCACCGTCGCTTCGCGCGAAGGAACGCTGGCATCGACGCGCTCTGCGTTGTGTACGCGTTTCGGTATGGCGAAGCGCATAAACAGGAGCAGGGTCGTGGAACTGCTGGGCCTTCTGGAAAGGAACTTTCTGGCGATGTCTGACGAGGAGAAACATGCGTTCGCCGAACAAGAAACGACGCAAGCAGTCGTGGTTGGTTCGCCCTGATTTGCAAGACGCGAGAAGCTTGGTCGAGCCGAGATAATGCTACCCGTTTTGCGAGATCGCGATGGTGTATTGCAAAGATGATAATCGCGACTACAGTTGGCACTTGTCGAGAGCTACAGGATGATTACGAAAGACTTCGCTGTTGCTGCGGGCTTCGACGACTCCAATATCGCAAGCACGCCGCCATTTTTCGAATGTTTGACTCGCGTTCCGATTGGTTCCCTGCACGGTGTAAGAATATACTCAGGTGATGACACTCTTCCCCCAACGCATGGGAAACCGCAATCCACGCGCGTCCAGATAATGTTCGGGTTCTTATCAGATGACTTGCAGTTTCATCGGCGCCGTCTTGGAGGGCGCTACGAAAAGCGGGGCAGTCGTCTCCATAGCAACGCGCATGCTGCTGATAACGTGCATTTTTCTGTGCCATTTTGCTGGATAATGTGCATCCGCCAAGCGGCGTCGAGGGGCGAAATCGAGAGAGCAACAGGAGAGGGCACGGCGAGCGCGGCGCACTCCGCCTCAAGCCACTAGATGGCGCACCGTTCAACGGACCGACGACCGAACATTTTCTGGCCGCTTAGGCGCGCGCAGTGTCAACACCTGAATATTCTTACACCGTGGTTCCCTGTGAGGGAATCCGGCGGCAGCTTCCGCAAAAATCGGTCCAGGACCGATCGGCGCGAAATGGGCTTTCCCGGCGGATCTCGCTGCCGCCGAAGCGGATTCCGCGCGCTCTCGCCACCGAATGTCTCAGTGTGAACGAGCCTTAAAGGGACCGACAACCAACTTTTGTGGTACTCGTTTTCTTGAGTGCAATGGGTAGCTTACCGGTCAGAGCTTCTAATCACGGAGTGGTAACGCGGAGAACGCCGTAAAACATTTGTAATCAGAGTTTTTCGATCTGCAGCGATTATGCAGTCTTAATATCACATGCTGCAAACAGTGAGAGGTGAGCGCGATAGCGATTATACGCCAGCAGTGGTGACAAGTTATGCCCCAAGTATGAAAAGGCAATGTTACGTTTGCAAAGCCTGTGGTGCCGCGACTACTGCTTTCTAGCCTATTAAATTATTTTACAATAGTCATAGTGTTTTTCTGGGGCTTCTTATAGAAGTACTTTGCCGTACACAGGTTGCTTTATCACATTTTAGTCAAGCCAAGCCGAGCTAAGCCTTCGAAAACGAAACAAGTGGTAGAATACACCAGCAGTGCTGTTCATGATGTGGTAGCAATCCTCCACAGAACAGTAAGTCGATGGCATTTTGCGAGCAGCAGCGCAAACTCGCGTGCTACTCTCCAAAAGTCCGATACGACGAGAGCAGACGAGAGTCGAGGTACGCGCGAAACGCCGCCGGACGCCGCGCGCATGCGCCGCAGCCTCCGTTTCACTGGAAGCCACGAAAGCAGCGCCGCATCTCATGCTTTACTTCTTTTACCTTAGAAACAAACGGGAATTGACAATAACATACATATTCAAATTTTGAGCCCTCGTTCTGATGCGTGTAAAAGCATTAAACTACGTACAACAAAGTGCTTAAGACTGCATACGTGTGGTTCACGGCGCTCGCGCTATGCTGCGCGACATACCGGTTTTTGCTACTTTTAAACGCGATTTATAAATATAAATCCTACTCAGATCGCGAAAAGTGTTCTGGAATCTGTCACTATAATTCACGGCCTTTTCATTTCCACCAGGATCTAATCACCCGTTCTGGCCAGTTGTCGGTCCCTTTAAGGAGCTTCGCCCCTAAAAAACGCGCCGTTGCTGCGACCGTGCCATTCGGCGCGTTTCCAATAGAAGTGTAATTTCATTTAACACACCGCGAGGTGGTGGCTTCAGCCCTATAGCCTCGCTCATAGCGTCCATCCATATCGAAAAACAGCTCTCCGACGCTCGCCTGGCTGTCGCACCTAAGGTCCCTAGATAAAAAAGTTTTGTTTTATCTAGGGACCTTAGTCGCACCGCGTTCCCCGCTCGCTCTGTGAGAATTAACTGCCAAGCTATAGGGAATGCATAACGCGCGTAGCGTTTCTCTTCGCGTCACACGACGCTTTCGAGGAGTGCATATCGGGTAACAGTGTTTATTATGGGCTTGTAGGTACAATTTTTGCGCGGGACTCACCATATGTGGTGTCCACGTATATGTTAAGAACTTCAGCTACCGCAAGGGTTCAATCACGATCGTGGGCGTTAGTCGTCAGTACGGAGATGTGCCGCTAGCCGTCAACGTGAGTGCGTCCACATCAGGCTGTGCTACATCTGCCAAACAACAATAGACATCATACAAGCTCTGATAGACCAGTGCACTAAAGCAATCAACTTCTTTGACGACACGTTTCAATTTCGTGTTATACTGATTCCTATGACAGAGGGATCAACCATCTTTTTTCTTCTTTTGTACTGCCTGTAGAAAAAGGAACTTCCGCAGAAATGTTGCGCAGACACCTTTGTATATTTGACACTGTTTTGACGTTTCTGTGTGAAATAGGAAAGGCGCCAAGGCGCCCCAAACGTGGGAAACTTTATTTTGGCCGTGTTTGCCATTTTTTCGCATTTTCTTCCTTTTTAAGGCGCATAAAAAAGCTTGTATGTATTTGACAGTGGCGCGTGTTAAAACCAGCAAAGCAAATTTTGGACACAACGTTTATAGTTCGCGTTAGATTCGGCCGTGAGATCCGAAAATATTGCAGCGAGCTAAAACAGTATGCCCACAAGTCCACCTTTTTAATGTGTTCTTGGCGCGCTGGGAGCGCTTCATGGAAATAACATTTTCGGTTCCGCGCACTTTAATTGTGCCCACATAACATATAAAAAACCCAAGCAAAACAAAACTATCGACCGGAGAGGCATGTTCGATCTCTCGTGGAATCATCCACTTGCTAAATGCTCCGCCGGCGTATCAAATACGAACACCAAAAAGTGGCACTAATTACAACACTTCAGGTGTCATTAACGCATTACTAGAAATGCAGAAGCTATGTATGACACAGCAGGAGCAGCTTTTAGGACTTCTTGTTGAAGCTGCAAATACGGGAGATAAGGAGG
The DNA here is from genome assembly GCF_013339695.2 of Rhipicephalus sanguineus. Lineage (NCBI taxonomy): Eukaryota > Metazoa > Arthropoda > Arachnida > Ixodida > Ixodidae > Rhipicephalus > Rhipicephalus sanguineus. Next base: position 5,190,478 of record NC_051182.1, on the reverse strand, counting down.
ACGTTTATGTCAGACCAGACATGTTAGACGGCAATTGGTCAAGCGCCACTGTATCGCTGGAGTTTTACGAATATGCGTGTACTAAAAACCAGTGGACAAGCGATGAAGACCGCACACTCAGGATGAGGTTTTTTCTCTGCAGGAACGCACGGAAATGGTTTGACTTGCGAATAACATCTCATGCAAGCACTTCTTGGGCAGCATGGAGGAAAAGATCTGCGAGGGCTTTCGAGACGAAACCTGTAGGGGTTTGGAATAGTGCACTTATCTACAGACATAGATGCACTAATATGAGGGAGTATGTTTTAGAAAAGTGGCACTCACTTCGTATAGCTGACCCAACATAGGCGGACTCGCCAATTGTTGCTCTTGTCATGCGTGGTATGACAAGGTGTAAAAATCCGTAAACAGGGGGTGGGTGCTCGAGCCGACGTTTCGACAAGTGGACTTATCTTCTTCAAGGCTGGAACTGATTTCGTTAGCGATGATGGCGCCAACGAAATAAGTTCCACCCTGGAAGAAGACAAGTCCATTTTCCTAAACGTCAGCTCGAGCACCCACCCCCTGTTCACAGATTGTTTCATCGCAAGCTTCCATCTTCTCCTTCCTGCCGTTTTATGGTATGACAAGGTATCACCAAGGGCAGATGCAAGCAAGGTGGATCGCCTCTATGGACTAGCTAATCTTGGCAATATTAATGAGAACTAACAGACAATATTGCCAAGGAATGTATAGGGGATGTTATTAGTAGTAACTGTAATGTAAATGTGAAGAAAGAAAATTGAAAGAAATAATAACTTGCCGCGGGCAGGGACCAAACCTGTGACCTTCGAATAACGCGTCCGATGCTCTACCAACTGAGCTACCGCGGCGGCCATCCCCCCCGTCCACTTTATGGGGTATATATGTGCATTTTTTAAACGTGGAGTGTACAACAGCCCTACACCTGATAAGGCGACAAATATCAGCAGAGCCGATTACCGTGGCAAGAACACATCGTCATGGGAGGCAGCTGATAACGTCGCTCAATGTAGCCAGCATTCTAGTATGGAATTACTTGAATGGTGTCAAGACTTAGCTCGAGAAAGATGCACTATTCGAGAAACAGTATTTCTCCCGAAGACTGGACTATTGAGTGTCCCGATGTTAGCCAATGGCCGAATTCTATCAGTTTTGATTGATACTTACGCTTCTGTCAGTTTAATCAACGAGAGCATAGTCAATGCCAGCAAAATTGTGTACTGAAAGTCCATTCGTGTGTGCGGCTACGACGGTTCCTCTAGAGAATATTTTAAAAGGTCAGAAGTTCACCTAGAGTATGAAGGCGAGAAATTAAAGGTGTAAGCTATGGTAGTTCCCAAAGTCAACTTTGACTTTATCTTATCAATGCCTGATATGACACGGATGAAGGTTAATATCCTCTGGAACGATGTGGTGACGATAAGAACGGAGTGAGGTAAACTTGATATCGCTGAAAGGGCTGATCCTAATTGCAACAGAATGCGTTGGCTGGCTAGTTGGTGAGAATCCATATTGCTGATCGTAAGCCATCTTCCGGAGAAGATGTACCGTTGATGTTTGTAGAGCTTCTGTGCATTGGTTCCCACCCGGAAGCCACAACGGTCATTGAGGTACCCTTCTTATTACGCGACAGCACAATCGTAAAGAGAAAGCCATATAGCCTCAGTCACGACAAGAAAGTCTGGTTGAAGCAGGAACTCCAAGAGATGCTGGAAGCGGGAATCATCAGACCTTGAACTTCACCTTTACTTCGCCCATTACAACTGTCCCGAAAGAAGATGAGTCATTTCGTCTATGCACGGATTACAGACTAATAAATATCAAGCTGATCTTTTCTCCTATCCAACGCCAAGGAGTGATGACATCATTGGCGAGACTGGGGGATTTCACTGGTTTTCCCGCATTGACTTGTGTAAAGGGTATTGGCAGGTGCCACTAAAAGAAGATACGAAAAAGTTTACTGCATTTGTCACTCCTTTCGATATCTATGAGTACAACAGACTACCCTTCGGATGAAATAACTCTGGAGCACGGTTTCAGAAGATGATGAATGGAGTACTCAAGCACTTCGTTGGTATATTATGGAATGTGTATGTGGATAATATCATCGCATACTCAAGAACACGGGAAGATCACAGAGAACACCTAGAGAAAGTCCTTGGGGTATTAGCGCTGCTAGATTAAAAATCAACCTAAAGAAGACAGAGTTCTTTTTGCGGGAAAGTAGTCTTTCTGGGAAGAACGTTCGACGGCCGAACGAAGGGTACAAAAGAGGAAAGCGTGCAGCGTATCATGAAGCTGACAAAGCCCCATCACATACATTCTTAAGGAGTGTTTCTTGGACTCGCAGGTCACTACCGCGCGTTCACAGAAGATTATGCAAGGAAAAAATATTTGGCCGAAGTGACCCAGAAAGGAACTCCATTCGACTGGTCCGACGAATGTGAGAAGAGCTACCTGGAACTTGTCAGAGTCATCTCATGCGACCCTCTATTGACGCTGCCTGACTGATTTACCGTTCGAACTGTACACCGACGCATCTACTATGCGCAGGCGCCATCGTTTATCTACGGGACGAAAACGAGCAACCTGGGAGAGAGCTTAATGTCATAGGCTACTCTTCCTGTATGTTCACGAAAACGCAGGAAAACTACACGACGACAGAGAAGTAAGCTTTAACCGTCATAATATCACTCAGGTACGTCAGGAGTTACATGGAAGGTAAACATTTCAACCTATTCACTAATAACCAGGCATTCACGTACCTATTGCAACTTACACAGCCAAAAGGCAGAATAGCTCGATACGTGAGCGAAGTTCAGCAATTTAGTTTCGATATAATGCGTAGAACAGGCCAGAAGCACCAGGACGCTGACGCACTATCACGTATCCCCGTGCCGCAAGAAATTCCTGAAGAAAGTATTAACTTGATGAAGCTTTGGGAGGGTATCCAAGAAATGGAATTGCCAAATGGAAATTTGTACGTCCCAGAAAGAATAGTGCCCCAAGTCCTGAAGTTATATCGCAGCAGTCCACATTCAGGAGATCACGATGGATTCTCAAAGACCTACCACAAGCTCACCCAGAGATTTACATAGAACAACATGAAAGCAGATGTTGCCAGTTATGTCAAGACGTGTCATGAGTGTTAGATGATGAACTCTAAATACAAACCGCGCGGAAACAGAATGGTCATGCCAGAATACTCAACTATAATATTCGAAGTTGTTTACCTTGATTTCGCTGAAGTTAGGAAGAAAAGTGAAGGCGTTAAACGAACCAAAGCTTTCCTGATCGCTGTGGCTGAGTGCACGCGCTTTGAGGCCGCCAAAGCGGGAAGAGAAGACGTCAACTGCGTTATAACACTTTAAGAGAGAAAAATCTTCAAGAACACCAAGATCATTGTTGCGGACAATGAACCATCGTTTAGAAGCGAAAAGTTGCGTAATTGGGCCAATGAAAGAAATATTACGCTTCGATACCCAGCGCCTTACCATCCTGAGGCTAACTCTCTCGCCGAACGCTTGATAGAGACCTGAAAATGTACCTCAAGTTATACCTGGAATTCAAGGGAGGCTGGAACAGCGCTTTAGAGGCGGCACTATATCATCATAACAGGTCCTACACCACCGGCATCGTGTGCAGCCCACATTTTACCGCATTTGGTAAGGTTCCTTGATTACCAGCTGACGAAGAGCTGGGCTTAGTTGGTGGGATTGCTTTGAAGGAACACCCAAAGAGCCAACTCCAGCAAAAGAAATACAGAAGTACCATGAAGAACTTTGACCATCGCCATAGCACAAATATACCAGATATCGATCCCGGGTCGTGGTGTTGGTTAGGAAAGGGCTGGACTGAAATGTTCCAATGACTGGTCCGTACTTTGTTGTTAAAACAGCTAAGCAGCAAGGACTTCTCAAGACATTGTATTATACGGGACCAAATTGAAGAACAGAAGAAGCGTCCATCGGAAACTCGGTACAATAGTACCAGCACGAAGGGAATGATAGCCGGCGGGGAGAGTGTAGCGTCGACATCGCTAACGCCAGCGAGGAGAGCCAAGGAGAGAAAAAGACGAGGTTGAAATGTATCAATAAAACGATGCAGTCGCATGGCCTACATAAAAAAAATTACATTTTGGAAGTAACAAACACGACAGAAAAATTGAATTGACGGCTCTCGGTGGCTCGTCTCTCTTGCCAAGCAGCGCCTTGTTGCATTTTTCATTGGTTCACCTTAACTGTTACGTCATAGTAAAAAGATGGTCATAATTGGACGTGCAGATTAGACAGGGACAGTGGTACAGTTTACTTGTTACAGCAAAACTCCTGTAGCACGTATGTGCCACAGAAATGAGGCAAATCCCGCTACTCAGCACACTGGTCCGCTAGCGATTAACTAGGTAACATACGGGCGGCGAACGCCGATTACGGGTCGCACGTTGCAGCTTCTCTTGTTAACTATCTGTGCCAAGTGCTTGGGGCGGTGAGTGATGACTGTCTTTTTACAGCGAAGCCATATACACCTCATTGGTTGGAAGATATCGTGACGTGAACAGAACACGGCAGGAAAAACGTGGCTGATCCCTTGGTCATAGTAATCGGTATAACACGAAAGTAAAACGGGTCTGCACAGAAGTAGTGCTTATCGTTTAGTGACATATGAGAGCTTGTATAATGTCTATTCGTGTTTGGCAGCTATAGCGCCGTTTGGCGTGGATGCACCCATGTTGACGCCTAGTTCGTTGAGGTTCGTAGCTTGAGCCGCAAACGAGTGCGTCCCGCTAGCCTCTGTCTCGCTCCACCAAGGCACGATATTCGCCCGTCGAAATTGCCTACAATCTGCAACGCGTATTGCAGCCGTTTTATAAGTCGGTGCACTCGCAATCGATGTAGTCGGCGGCGGAGAAATCCCGTTGGTGCATGTAGAAGCTGCGCTACTACGATGAGCCGGCGCACGCTAACACGAAGCGAAGGGCAAAGAACGTAACTGCGTCTAGGGTGCCTCGGCGACGCCATCGCGGCCATAGTCCCTCACTGGTATCCAGACGCTTTAACTATGACCTCCGATATCGCGCGCGACCTCGGAGTAAGCGTTAGTAAGTGTCGATCATGACGCATTACTTGTTTTCACCTCCTACAGACGGCGGCATCGCCCCGCTCCGCCCCGCTTAACATGCACCGCCAATAGAGAGCACCGTGCGCGAGAGAATGTCTGAAAGTATAAGGCGCGTTCGTGAAGTGTCCAGCACCTGCCGAGGTAGCTTAGTTGGTTTAGCGTCGGGCGCTTGCCGTCGCGGCCGCAATGTCGTGGGTTCGATTCCCAGCGGCGGATCTTTTTCTTGGTTTTTTCCTTTCTCACCCGTTGGCGTCCATTTTATCAGCGTCATATCCGTAACGGATGTACTTGGTGGACCCCGGAATAAAATACTTTCGTGTTAAAAAGGGCCCCTAAACCACCAACAGACGATCGCATGCTCATCATTAGGAGAAATGGACAGATGAGCCGACGAACGCAGCTCAGACAAGGAAAGAGTGAAACGACCACACGTTTGTAACTCCGCTAGCGTTCGTTGCAGACTCGTGCACAACTGCAACGCCACAACAAAATTTCGACCTCTGGGTGGTTTAGACCTCTGGGCCCTTTGACAATCGAAGGCAAACGGCATATCTTTCTTTGCAGTCAGGTATACAACATAGAGCTCAGTGTTTGTTTCAATAAGGAAAACTAATATAAAACAAACATCAGAACAGCAGGATGAATGATAAAGGCGCCTGTGAATAAAGGGAACACCCTCCCACGCGTTCCCAGGTGAAGGTTAGCTTGCAACTGCTTTGCACTTTACATGAGGGCTTCGAATGACGCTAAACGGCCCTTCCTTCCCTCCGCGTGCGTTTACTGCTTTCAAATATAAAAGGGAGACCCGTCTACTAGCTCATTAAGTTCACTCTAAAACTACCATTAAATGACCACGGGAATGAAAGACACCAGAAAAACAGCGTGAATACAATGTTTGACGAAAGGAACAATTCCGTCTTGCTGAAAATGGCCGCGGAACCAATCGGGGTCTGCCACAGCGACCACGACGCGATTATCACTACCATCTCTGTCATCTCTAACTTGTAACCACTCCTCTCTGTACTCCTCTCTGGCATCTCTAACTGTAACCACTCCTCTCTGTAACCACTCCTCTCTGACATTGAGAGTATTTAAATAAATAAATAAATTACTCTAAAAAGCATTGCCCCCCCCTCCAACATGTGTGGTGTTTATTACAGCTTCGTTGGACATTCGCGTTCGCAGGACAGGACGTCGGCCAATGTTTTATTCTTAGGTTGTCGCCGACTTATAAGGATGTAGCAATCAAAAGGGTTGTAGTAATTAGGAACACAGTAGCATGAAAAAAAATATAGTTGGAAACGTGTAAGAACGTGCCAGTATAATATGCGCGATGCATTGGTTTCGCTGTTATCCGCGCTCCAATACCAGTAACGAATGGACAGACTAATGGACTAGTTGGTACACTCTAAGGGAAAAGGGTGTTAAAATGGTGTGTGGTTCGTCCCTTTGGGGACTAATGGCTGCCACAACCATTATTTGGGGACTAATGGCTGCCACAACCATAATGGCTGCCACAACCATTATTCCCTTTAGGGACTAAGGGCACCGGTCTAACAGTTAGTCCCAACAGATCACCTCAATGGACTAACATTTAGTCCTCACGTTTACACCTTACCGGGCAACCGTTACTCCTTACAGTTGCACCTCGCCGGACGAACGGTCGGTCCACTCAAATACTCCATTCGGATGAACTCTTTATCCCCAGGGATGATTTTCTATAGTTACTCTCCGCAAGGCTTAATAGTTTTTTCGCGTGTTTCTTTCCGCGGTGAGCAACAAATTCCGCGAAGAAGAACACACGAAAAAATATTTAGTCATGCGTGTGTCACTGCTTTCGCAGACAATGCGACAACGAAAGACAAAAGTGATACTATGAAACGTTTTATTTTTCTCTATACATGTGAAGTGTCTGCTTTCTTTCATTGAATTCACTGCAAAATGTGCAATACAGGTCCAGCCGCATAGTCATATCTCGTACAGTCCTTTTAGATGCGAAGCATCTTGTCGCGGAGTTCAATCCTGTGGTTGTGGTGGTGTGCAGCGTGACCACCCTTACTGGGCATGCGCATACCCTCTCAACACACCTCCTCTCCACTCCCTCTCTCCGCTTCCCCTCTCCACTCCCTCTCTCGCAGCCTCATTCTTCCCTGCGACGAGTAGGCAGCAGTGACGCCTCCGGCGTCTTGACGTGCCACGAGCGGCCGATGGCCGCCTCTGCTTCTGTGGTTCCAGACGCGGGGCGCTCGTACTCTCCTTCCTTCGCTGAAGAATCCCACGACGACACCAATGGCATGGACTGCAGAGAGGCAGATGCACATGATCTTGCGACTTTGCGGGAGTCGAATACCTACCTCGGACTCCGGCAGTTCTACGCAGCGGGAGCTGGATGGAGACTGGAAGACAGTGCTGATTCTTCACCAGAGGAAGGCACAGGCTCGAGAACGCAAGAAAAAAAATACACCAACTCCCGCTCAAGCTAACCATCTTGTTATGATCGGACTTCACGGCTTGGCGCCGCTGGATCGTTGGAATGGTATGGCGGCATCAGCCCTGCTTTCATCGACCTCAACGTTCTCCGAAACGCACCAGATGCGGCGACAACACTGCACTTGTGTCCTGAACCCTTCAAGGCTGTCAGTTCCCTCTTCAATCGCCTTGGACACGCTTGGCTGACTTTGACGCCTTTATGGTCTGAAGATGAACTATTTGCAGTCCAGGCTGCTCGGAGGAGGCAGTCGCTTGTGCACTGCTATGTTCAGGCTTCTGCGAGATGCACCGATCAATTAGCCGAGCGCCGGAGATTCTTCATCGGGCACCAGTCCCACACTATGCGATGTCTGCGACTTCGTGACCCGGCCGGCAGCTGGCCGTCACCTGCACCGGCGACGCATCGAGGCAAGGAAAGACTTGCAACTGTCAACACACTTGACATCACGGCCAGTTTTCAGGAATGTGCGCCGCAGTGATCCGTTCATTGTGTGTATGGTTCCTTTGTGGCATGGTGACCCGACTAGGAGCTGGCCGTCAGCTGCGCCGACGGCGATATCGAGGCAAGGAACGACTGCACTTGACAGCACACCTGACAACGCAGCCTGTTTCCAGGCATATTCCGTCGTCCAGGTGCACCGCCTCTCTTTTTCCTGGAATGCGAAGGAGGCGGTGCTTATTTATCGTTTAGTGGGCGAAAATGAAGACAACGTGTTTGATTGGACTGACCTGGACTTGATTGTTTCCTCCAGCAGGGAATCCTGGGAAGGCCCAGGCCTTATAACGCGAGCGTCGAGACGCTCCAGGGCATGCCACGACAGGCTACTAGAAGCCACCACGAGGCTTCTACACGCTACCAACTCATCATGTAAGTAAACGTTCCTTCTATCAGCTCCGGCTTCTGATCTCGACTTCTCCCTGAGGCCTGGCTGCTCCCCGGTCCTATGGGCAGACCCCCGACTACATCAACTGAGGCAAGGAACGACTGCACCTGACATCACACCTGCAACGCAGCCTGTTTCCAGGCATGGTCCGTCGTCCAGGTGCACCGCCTCTTTTTCCTGGAATTCGAAGGAGGCGGTGCTTACTTTTCGTTCAGTGGGCGGAGATGAAGACAACGTGTTTGATTGGACTGACCTGGACTTGATTGTTTCCTCCAGCAGGGAATCCTGGGAAGGCCCAGGCCTTATAACGCGAGCGTCGAGACGCTCCAGGGCATGCCACGACAGGCTACTAGAAGCCACCACGAGGCTTCTACACGCTACCAACTCATCATGTAAGTAAACGTTCCTTCTATCAGCTCCGGCTTCTGATCTCTACTCCCTGAGGCCTGGCTGCTCCCCGGTCCTATGGGCAGACCCCCGACTACATCAACTGGTTGGCAGCGACGGGGTGTCCCATGTTGACTCGGGCTTCAGCGATGGTGAGTGCTTGAAATTGAGATTTGCCAGGTTTTAGCTTTTGTGTGTTTTTCTAAAACTGGTCGTAAACTTCTGTGCGTATCGGCTTCGTATCTTGCTTCCATACGTCACAGCTATTCACCAGATTTTAGCTTTCCTCTTCTAAAACCGGCAGTAAGTGTTCCGTGCGTATAGGCTTCGCTTGTTCGCTTCCTAACGTCACGGCTTGTAAGAATGTCCTCACTCGTGAAAAACATGCATTTAGTGACCAAACTAAAGAAACCAGACGTCTTGTTACTTTGTCAAGAGCTGGAAATGGAGGCGGGGAGAAGTCAGAGAAAGCCGCAGCTGATGAGGCAATTCAGGAATGCGGTGCGGAGGATGATGAAATCGAGGAGTGCTGGGAAGAAGTTGAAAAAAGGCAAAAAAGAAGACGAGGAAAACAAAAAGTGGGCCGAGATATTACAAAAGAAACGATTAGCATGGGGAATTTATCAGGCACCAAGTAACCCGATTAACGGGAGAGCCCCCTCCGATAAGAAATTGGAAAACACTCCTGCCGATTCCACAACCGTAGCGAGCAGCATAAAAGAAAAAGAGAAGGCGGTTGAGGCTAGAAAGCCGGTCGTCTGCCACCGTTGCCAAGAGCCTGGTCACCTTTCGACCGGCTACCGAAAGCCGAGAAATGTTCTCTCTTTGGTGGACAGCAGCGACATTAAGGGAGCAGAAAGCGCTAAAGATAGCCAGGTGGAGAGTGTGGGATCGTTCGGACTACCCGTTACTGAGGCTGCCGGGTCACAAAATCTCCCCAAGCATCATCCCTCTTCGAATGACGAGGATATGCTTCTGAGAAAGGGCCTTTGTTTTGGGGACCATACGGCTGAATCTCCGACGAGTCCCACAGCTTGTAAGTCCGCTCCGGAGATGAAGAGCAGCGAGATTCGGGAAGTCTTAAATGCTGCTGGTCCACGGGTTGAAAGCCATGACCAACACGAGGGTGGCAAGACAGAAAAGATAGTTGAAGAGGACTGCGTGCGTTTTCCGGTAGCCCGCGTGGAGATTGAGAGAGCGTTCGGACTGCTCGAAACGAAGGATTCCGCGTCACAAAACCTACCCAAGCATTGTCCCTATTTGGCTTCGACTCACTCGGAGATGCTTTTGAGTGAGGGCCTTTGTTTTGGTGACCAGTTGGTAGAAGCTCTGACGCGTGCGACAGTATGTAAGTTCGCTGCTGAGATAACATGTGGCGCGACTCCGGAAGCGTTAAACGCTGCTAATCCACAAGTTGATAGCCGCGTGGAGATCGCGGGACCGTTCGGGCTGCCCGTGACTGAAGCTGCCGGGTCACAAAACCTGCCCAAGCATTATTCCTATTTCACCTCGAGTCACTCGGAGAGGCTTTTGTGTAAGGGCCTTTGTTTTGTTGATCACACGGCTGCAGCTTTCACGCGTCCGACGGCTCGTAAATCCGCCCCTGAAATGAAGCGCAGCGCGATTCAGGAAAGGTTAAACGCTACTAATCCTGAAGTTGATAGCCGCGTCGAGAGTGAGGGACCTTTGGCAAGTTTAAACTTGCCAAAGGAAATATTGCCGTGAAGTTTAAACTTCACGGTAATATTTCCAAAGTGATATTAAACACTGCTGTGTTGTTGCGGTGTAGGACGCGACATCACAGAAGTGATGTCGCGGTAACATCAAAATAAAATAAGAAGTGGGCATGGCAATATATATATATATATATATATATATATATATACATATATATATATATATATATATATATATATATATATATATATATATATATATATATATATATATATATATATATATATATATATATATATATAATATTGTCACGGAAAAAGACACCAACTCAGAGGGATACGTATCCCTGTATTGTTTACAGCATAGGCGAGCAGCGCAACCGACGCGAACAGCACGCGCCAGTCTGTCTGTTTCGTCCTTCTCTTTGACTCCTTGGCCCCGATGCCGCTGGTACGTAGCAATATATATATATATATATATATATATATATATATATATATATATATATTATAAAGATGTTTACTGGCGGACACTCGGCGAAGATGAACGACAGCGAGTCAAGGCGGGGCCGACTCTGCGCGAGCTGCGCGCTGTCCGAAGAGGGCAACCCACTAGAAGGGGTCGGAGAGGACGACCCACTTCAGAGTTCCAATAAGCTTCGCTACAATATATATATATATATATATATATATATATATATATATATATAGCTTCTCGATTGTAGTACATTTCATGCCGCACGCGAATGTTCCAGCTTTATCGACAGATAACGCCGCCACCAGCGATATCGCTGGAAAGTTCGACAGCGCCTGTATAAAAGCCGACGCACTTGACCGCTTGTCAGTTGATCGACGGTCGACGCTCTGTTCGCCGCTATCAGTGTATTGCTGTAGTTTGACTTTCACTTTCCCGGCCACAAGTTCGGCCAAATAAAGAGTTTCATCTCTGACGTGCTGACTGCTGCCTTCGTCGACTTCACGACCACGTGACATCTGGTGGAGGTGCTCGGTAGTCCTTTGAATCTCCGGCTTGCTCTACTGTCCCTGATGGTGTCGGTGTCTTCTTCACGAGCGGGGCTGGGTTCACGGCTTGACGGGGGCGTCCGGAACATGAACGTACCTAGCACCTCCACCAGATGTCACGTGGTCGTGAAGTCGACGAAGGCAGCAGTCAGCACAGCAACAAAACCATCTACTACAATCGAGAAGCTTCTCGAACAGTGCTTCGCGGACAACCTCGAGCGTTGATAACCGTCCTTGCTGGTCAAACCCAAAAAACACCAAAATAACATAAGAAGTGGGCGTGGCAATATATATATATATATATATATATATATATATATATATATATATATATATATATATATATATATATATATATATATATATATATATATATATATATACACGGCGAACAGGGTGGGCGACGCCGGCCCCCCCCACTCGCGAACGAGTTGATAAACCACTGGTCGGGGCACCTTGTATGGTCCGAAGTATCGTCGAACATGCTTCTCGATAAGTCTCCGTGTGGCGTATCGGCGTTCACACCCATACACGGTCACCGGGTTAGTACTCCGTGTGGCGTCGTCGAAGATTATAGTGACTGCTGCGGGCCATCTGCTGGTCCTTAATGCGCAGGCGGGCGAGCTGTGGAGCTTCTTCGGTGCGTTCCAAATAAGCGGCGACGTCAAGATTGTCTTCGTCGGTGGCGGTTGGTAGTACTGCGTCGAGCGTCGTTGCGGGGCTCCTTCCGCAGACCAGCTTGTACGGCGCCATTGCGTCGTTTCTTGAATGACCGTGTTGCATGCGAAGTTCACAAACGGAAGGATGGCATCCCACGTCTTGTGTTCGACGTCGACATACATTGCCAGCATGTCGACGATGGTCTTGTTTAGCCACTCGGTGAGGCCATTGATCTGTGGGTTGTACGCCGTGGTCCGACGGTGGCTTGTTTGGCTGTATATCAATATTGCCTGAGTTAGGTCAGCAGTAAACGCCGTACCCCTGTCTGTGATGAGGACCTCTGGGGCGCCATGACGCAGGACGATGTTCTGAACGAAGAACTTCGCTACCTCAGCGGCACTGCTTCTGGGCAGGGCCCTTGCCTCGGCGTAGCGGGTGATGTAGTTGGTAGTTACGACGATCCATTGGTTACCGGTATTGGACGTCGGGAACGGCCCCAGTAAGTCCATCCCAAGTATCACATCCCTGGAGCAATGTTGTAAGAATACAAAGCTCGTAGGATAAGTCCGGTTATTGATGGTGACTCTTGCGGTGCAGACTCCAGCCGGCGTAATTAGGTGGCCTCCAGCGGTCCGGATTTCGGGGCCTTGCCAAGCAGTCCTAACTTTCTTCAACTTTGTGGCGAACTGTCCACTGACGACGGAATAGTCGGCTCCAATGTCGACGAGAGCGGTGACGTTGTGGCCGTCGAGTAGTACGCCGAGGTCGCTAGTTCGTCGCCTTGCGTTGCGGTTAGGCCGCGGCGTCGGTTCACGGCTATATCGGTTTGTTCCGCTGCTTCCACATTGCGTCGTCAGGTCTTCTTCTGGCCGCGAAGTTTCGACGCCAAGGCTCCGTTCGGCTTCCGGAATGTTCTTTAAATTTCGTCGCGGCGTCGTCGTCGGCGGCGGAGGATCTACGATGTTTCGGCGTACAGCAACCGCACCTCCTGCGGTTGCTGCCTTTAGTTTTCCGGATACGAGCTAGGCGGATACGGATACGGGCTAGGGGCAGCGCACTGGCGGCGCTGCGGTGAAACATAGCGGCCTGGCGACAGCGAATGGAAACGTTGTCGGGGTGAGCGCTGCGCTCCTGTGAGGTAGTCGGCGATGTCGCGTGGTCGTTTTCCCCGCTGAGGGCGCGGCGCGTCAATGGCGAACCCGCGTAGTCCCACCTGTTGGTACTGGCAGCGGCGGTAGGTGTGGCCAGCTTCTTTGGAATGGTAGTAGAGTGGATTTTGGTCGGGGGCGCGTCAAGCGTCCGTCTTCCTCGGCGTGTATCGCTGGCCGTCTGGCGGGCGGTATGACGTCGGTGGTGGCGGTGGTGGTGCCTGGCGGCGGAACTGCTGCGGCGGCATGGCGTCTTGACTTGGGGGAGGAGGAATGGCGTTGCGTCGGGCTGCAGCAGCATAGCTCATTGCTTGCAGCTGCGGCTCCGCTGACTCGGGTATGCCCAGCGACTGCGGGATTTCCTTCGGACGATGTCTGCGATCGAGCCATTCGACGAAGTTAGCGCACTACGGCCCTTAAGGTCTCGTGCAGATCGTCGGAGCCGATAGCTGGAACCGCTGCGCTGTCTTGGATCAAGCGGAGGTTGTATTGCCGGGTGCGCATTTCCAACGCGCTCTCGACTGTTGTGGCCTCGGCGACAAATTCCTGGACTGTCTTTGGTAGGTTCCGCATGAGCCCAGCGAAGAGCTCTTGCCTTACTCCTGGCATGAGGAAACGAACCATCTTCTCCTCGGTCATGTAAGGGTCGGTGTGGCGGAAGAGTCTGGTCATTTCTTCCGCGAAGACTGTCACCTTTTCTTTCGGGAGCTGGACCGGTGTTTCCAGTGATGCGGCGGCGCTTTGCTTTCGCACGACGCTTGTGTACGCTGCGAGGAAGCTGGTCCGGAAGATGTCCCACGCTGTCAGGGTAGAGTCCCTGTTCTCGAACCAGGTCTTGGCGCTGTCTTTCAACGCCAAGTAAACGTAGCCTAAGTTGTCGTCGATGCCCCAGTTGTTGAAGGCCGCAGTCCTCTCGTACGACTCAAGCCACGTTTCTGGGTCCTCACATGATGATCCCCGATAGACAGGCAGCTCCCTTGGCTGCTGCATCACGATCGCGGGCGGTGGCGCAGGTCGTGGGCGGTGGCGCGACTGAGGCAACGATGCGTTGCCGCAGTCGTTGTACTGGCCTTGGTCTTCAGAGTCTTGTCGGGTAGAGGCCCGTACTCCAGTAGTAGACCTCGTTGCCTACGGCTACCTCCCTGGTCGCTGTTGGCGTCGATGTCTTCTCCGTGCTATGGGTTGGGTTCACGGCTTGACGGGGGCGTCCGGAACATGGATACCCAGCACCTCCACCAGATGTCACGGGGTCGTGACGTCGACGAAAGCAGCAGTCGGCGTGTCGAAGGTGAAACTTTTATTGCTATAGCAATTATATGGACAGTTTCGGCTGGTTTTTGTCCGTTCCCGTCGCTGTCATTCACCTTATATATATATATATATATATATATATTGTCGCGGCGCAACGCGGACAAACGAGAAGGACAACTTGCGACAGAGAAGGAGCGTGTTGAAATCAGCTGAACAGAAAAACGTCTTCCTCGTCTTTCACACCGAAAGCTACTGTCCCACTAGCCGGAGTCTGTGAAACCTCACCATCGTCATCGTCGTTTATGTTTAAACACGTGTCACTTGCCTCTCCTTAACAGAGCATCGGCCCGATGCTAAACCAGAACCACCGTTTTACGGAAGCGCACAGTCAGTCGGTGACATAGGGCTTCATGCGTACCACATGCACGAGTTCTGGCCGGTGCTGGCGACGCCTTGTGCAATAGGGACTGTCGGGGACGACCTCGTAGGTTACGTCACTCAGCTGTCGCGATACACGATATGGCCCGAAGTAACGCCTTAACAGTTTCTCGGACAGTCCACGTTTTCGTATGGGCGTCCAAACCCACACTCAGTCGCCGGTTGCGTAGGTTACTATTCTGCGGTGGGCATTATAGCGGCCTGCATCGTAGTCTTGTTGCTGGCGGATTCGCAAGCGTGCGAGCTGCCTAGCTTCTTCCGCGCGTTGAGTAAACACGTCGGCGTCCGTGTCGACGTCGTCCCATTCGTGTAGTAACATCGCATCCAACATCGTCCGTACCTCCCGTCCGTGAACGAGGCTGAATGGAGTCATGCGAGTCGTTTCTTGTTTGGCTGTATTGTATGCGAACGTGATATAGGGCAAGATTTCGTCCCAATTTTTATGTTGGACATCCACGTACATCGAAAGCATGTCCTCAATAGTCTTGTTTAAGCGCTCTGTTAATCCGTTCGTTTGCGGGTGGTAGGCAGTTGTCTTACGATGAGTCGTGCAACTTAACATCAAGACATGGTCTAAAAGAGCTGCCGTAAGTGCGGTTCCCTGCAGTAGAAGTAGGAAGTGGACCCAAAATATCCATTCCGATCTGGGCAAATGGTGTTCGTGGGACTTGAACAGGTTGCAGCAGGCCGGCCGGTTTCGTCGGAGGCGACTTGCGTCGCTGGCAGTCGAGGCAAGTACGAATGTGGTGCTTCACGGCTGTGGTGAGCCTTGGCCAGTTGTATCCTTGCCGAACTCTTGCCAATGTGCGTGTGTAGCCTAAGTGACCAGAAGTCACCTCGTTGTGACATGCTTGAAGCACTTCAGTACGAAGGTTTGCAGGAATGACGAGCAAATAGGGAGGTCCGATCGACGAGAAGTTTCTTTTGTAAAGGACGCTGTTCCGTAAACAAAACGACGGCAATACTCGTGCAAAAACTCTGGGTGCATTCTGAGATTGTCCGTCTAAGTAATTAATTAAACCAAGCAACTCAGGGTCGTCACGTTGTTGTTGGGCGATCGTGGACGTGTCGAGGACACCAAGGAATGCAGTTTCATCCTCATCGGGTAGAGAAGCCGACTGTATTGGTGATCGGGACAGGCAGTCGGCGTCCATATGTCGCTTCCCCGACTTGTGTACGACAGTCATATCAAATTCTTGCAGCCTCAGACTCCAACGCGCTAATCGACCGGTGGGATCTTTAAGATTAGTCAACCAACATAGTGAATGATGGTCGCTAATAACTTTGAAGGGGCGGCCATACAAATACGGGTGAAATTTCATAACTGCCCATACCACGGCGAGGCATTCTTTCTCTGTTGTTGAATAATTAGCCTCTGCGCGTGTTAGCGTTCTGCTTGCGTAGGCGATGACTCTTTCCGTGTCCTCTTGCCGCTGCACTAGCACAGCTCCCAAACCCACATTGCTAGCGTCTGTGTGAAGCATCGTGGGGGCTTCCTCGTCGAAGTGGGCAAGCACGGGGGGTGTTTGAAGACGTTGGCGCAGATCATTAAACGCAGCTTCCTGTTCGTCATTCCACTGAAAGGCGACGTCGTCCCTCGTGAGCCGAGTTAAAGGTGACGAAATGCGTGCGAAGTCTGCGATGAACCGCCGATAATAGGCACAAAGGCCCAGAAAGCGCCTGACAGCCTTCTTATTGGACGGTACCGGGAACTGTGCAACGGCGGCAATTTTTTCAGGATCGGGCCGAACGCCTGCGTGGCTGACGACATGACCAAGAAATTGTAGCTCTTCAAAACAGAAGTGACATTTCTCTGGCTTTAACGTCAGGCCCGCGGACCTTATGGCTCGTAAAACAACTTCCAGTCTCTTGAGGTGCTCGTCAAAAGTTGCGGAAAAGACAATGACGTCGTCAAGATAAACCAAGCAGGTTTTCCACTTCAACCCCGAAAGGACGGTGTCCATGAGCCTTTGAAAGGTAGCGGGCGCTGAACACAAACCGAAGGGCAAGACTTTAAATTCGTATAAACCATCTGGTGTCACAAAAGCGGTTTTCTCCCGGTCTCTTGGATCTACCTCGATTTGCCAATATCCGCTCCTCAAGTCCATTGAAGAAAAGTAGCGAGCGTGTCGAAGTCTGTCAAGCGAGTCATCGATACGTGGAAGCGGGTACACATCTTTCTTGGTCACTTGATTCAGCTTCCTGTAGTCCACGCAAAAACGCAGGGTGCCGTCCTTTTTCTTGACTAGGACTACAGGTGATGCCCAGGGGCTCTGTGATGGCTGAATCACGTCATCTTCAAGCATTTTCGCTACTTGTTGCTGTATCACTTCGCGTTCCTTGAGAGCCACACGATAGGGATTCTGGTGAATATATATCATATCTGGTCAATATATATATATATATATATATATATATATATATATATATATATATATATATATATATATATATATATATATATATATATATATATATATATATATATGAAAGACTGAAAGAAAAATAATTTATGAAAATGCTTCCGAACCGCAGAATCGAACCAGGGACCTCTCGCTCCGCAGCCCGTGGCGCTAGCCACTACGCCCAAAGTTTGTCTAGGTGGCGTTGCTACGCCACAAAACGCTGATCCTATAGGGAGCTAACGGCGAGCGCTTTATACACACCCTTTACCGATGGCCGGACTCAGAAACGGCAGGCGCTTATAAGCGTTTCTTTATGGCCAACGAGATGGCGCGAGGAGCGCAACGAAAGTCTTTCGCTCGCTGCAGCGACCGCGTTTGCGAAAGGAGCGCGCTGTTCAAACAGAAATAAGTAACAACTGCGACATTTAGTTCGCGCTCGTCCTGTGTGTACCTGTTCGTTCGTTTCGTGCGTCCTGCTTTATGTTTTAGCAGTGCGCTTCAAGTATCGAGCTGTGACGCATGATAGTTCGCGCTCGTCCTGTTTGCGTTCTTTTCGTGCGTCCTTTTGGCTCGAACGACGCGCTGGCAATTTCGAGCTGCTTTCCGGTCTTCGCGTTAGATTCCAATTTGTTGCTATCGCATTCATTGCTTTGCCGTTGCGGCGAAACTGTGACTTTTTTATTTGGCCGAACTTGAGGCCGGGAAACGGAAAGCCGAACTAGAGCAATACACACCGTACACTAATAGCGGCGAACAGAGCGTCGCCCGTCGATAAACTATTCTGTGGTAAGGCGCGTCGGCATTTATACATGCGACATCGAACATTCGAGCCTTATCGCTGGTGGCCGCGTTAGTTCCGGAAAAGACTCGGCTGTTCGCGTTTCCGCACTCAAGTATTAGGGATCATCCCAAAGTAATCTGGAACGTTCCCAGACATTCTGGCGCGGTTTGCGCAAGGCAGTAGTAACGCGTGTAAGGAGCGTTAACATAAAGCATGGCAAGAAAGGAGCACGCGAGGCAATATGCACTGAATAAATTCAGCGACTGGCAAGACGGCGCCCGGCTTGTAAGGTCTGTCAACGTCGTCTTCTTGTCTTCTTCGTCGTCCTCCTCAGCCCGTGACATTATTTCCCGGCGGCGGAAGCACCTACCCGGTGTTAATCAGCAGGCAGTCGAGTGATATGGCTTGAGCTGCGTAACATCCACTATGAATGACGGTGGGGTCACTAGGGGGGACTTCGTAGGTGATGTCGGTCGCTTGGCGTAAGATGCGGTAAGGGCCGAAAGAGCATGGAAGTAACTACTCCGAAAGTCCAAGGCGGCGCGTGGGGGACCGAAGCAGATCCAGATTACAAGGTCCGTGGTGGACGCCACGATGGCGGGCGTGATATATGCGCCTCTTGCCCTGCCAATCCGCAAGTCGGCGTCGAGCAACTTGGCCTGCCTGTTGGGCCTTCGTTATTGCCTCCCGAGCGTACTACGACGTATAACTTAGTCTGGACGGCAGGAATGTGTCGAAAAGATCACGGCCGAACAAAAGAACAACGAAGAAAATATTAACCTCATTGAGTCGGTCATGAACGCAAGTGCACTCGAATGGTTCTTAAATTCTTCGTATTTCAATAATAACGTTTTTCACTGCGAACAACGCGCACGGTGTCTGCAGCCCTAAGCCTGATGTACGGTACGACTAGAGTGAAATACAGTAGAAGCTCGCTGATTCAGACTTCGCTGGACTGTCCGAATTAACCGAATGCCAAATTATCGAAAGTATCGATAAAATAATATATAAATGTCTCTTACATCAGTGCGCTTTCATTTTCTCGAGGAATACTTAAATCCAGTAATTATTTTGAATAAGAGCAGTGCAAAAGCCGCAATTTTTGTTATTTGCGATTTAGCTCAGAATGTCAACCGCCGTGTCTCATTCCGAAATATGCTCTGAAGCCAAACCTTATTACGTATCAAGAACGCGATTGTGGATGGCGACCACACCTTTTTGAAAGCTCGCGGCCGTTTCGGCTGGCTGCGAACGCCGTTTTCGTTCCTTTGCGTCGCATATTTGCGGCGCTTCGCGCTCGGCTCGCTACGAGGATTGTCCGGAGCAACCGGGTTGCGGCCAAATATTACCCAATTAACGAGATTTTGATACCACTAAACACTGCATATGCTGGCCGAGACCAGAGTACACGTACGAATTATCCGATTTTACGAAAAAACGTGTGTCGAATTAACGTGCTTTTACTGTATTACGGCGGTACTCTAGGAAGTAAACAATGATAACCGAAAATATGTCCAAGGTGGTTAACAAAACTGAATTGTTCTGTGTCCACTTCATAAGCGCGATGTTTTCCACACAGCAATGGCTAACCGCTAAGCGAGTCAATGCGAATGCCGCACATATCTCCGGATACGCTAATATTTTTTGTTACTGCAAAATGCGCCGGATTCACATTCTGATCCAGGGAAGCCCCAAACAAAGAAATGAACTACATTCTGTTTGGTTGTCGCATGTACGGAGACACTCAAATCACCGTGTCTAAAAGCGAAGACAGATCGCCGACATTATTTGTGACATCAGAAAAAGCGGACCTGACTTCTTTCAATGTGGTGTTGCGGTAGCGTGTTGAACTCGCAATCTGTGGTCCGTGAGGAGATAATCTCGCTCGCTCATAAATTTTGCAAACGTTCTTCTTTCCTTTTTTGTGTCGTAGTGTTCGTTATTTAGTCATCATTAAGGTCTGCACATGATGAAAATTGTCAAAAGCAATTTTAGAGCCGTATTTTGTTCCTAGTTCTGCTTTTTTTTCGTGAGGTGTACTACTACTACTCCCTTCGGAGGGTTCTGCTACTCTGTTTCCGAAAGAGTTACGTCACTCTGTTCAGGTGGAGTACTCTAACCTTTTCTGGGGGTATCACTATACTATTGATCAAAAAGCGATTATTTATTCTGGAAAGGAGAGTTAGATATGGGATAAGAATACAATCCCCCAGAGAGAGTGCCCGGCACTCTCTTAGTTTTAAATGCGAAGCATTTCTTAGCGAATCAAAGGCACTCTGACCGTTTCTATCTGCACATCTATCTAGCCGCCTACGTCTGGGCGCTCTCGTGGTCGTATCCTTACCTTGACACATACCAAAATTTGCATGCGACGGCACTCGCGTTAGGACGAACACGATGAACAGACCATTACATGAATAGCGCGAGATATTTGTCGCGTACATCGTGAAACCCTTTCCTTAAGTCGCGTGCGGCACATACCCGTATACAGGGCCGTAGCCAGAAATTTTTTTCGGGGGGGGTTCAACCACACTTTATGTATGTTCGTGCGTGCGTTTGTATGTGCGCGTGTATATATACGCAAGCAAAACTGAAAAATTTCGGGGGGGGGTTTGAACCCCCAAACCCCCCCCCTGGCTACGTCCCTGCCCGTATACCACGGCCGAAGGAATGCGCGTATGAACCACAGGTGATGCAGAGTTTGTATCAACCCAGCAACGGGGATAAGACTTTCGAAAGTCTACGCGATCGCGTTATGCAGCTTGTGTCGCAGACAATGTGGGGCAGCGTTGTCGGTAGCGTTGTCGGTGAGGGAAAAATCGGAGGGACGGAAAGAATGAAACTCACGGTTATAGCCGTAACCGAACCCAGGCATTCTGCGTGGCAGTCAAGTATGCTACCACAGAGCTACGCCAGTGCTTGAAAGTGCTTACGAAAAAGACCCTCTAATAGCGCCATATCGCGGCAACCGGAAATGTGGTTGCAGTGTTCGCTATCGGGTTTTATGTAATAAACATTACTAACAATGTAATAAACATTACATACTAACTCCTATAATTCGACAAGGTATGGTCAAACATTGCTCAACCCGGAGGAACACGGCGAAAACCACTTCTTATGATATGCACATCATCGCAGAGTAGCGTGCAGTTCATTTTGACAAAACTTAACGTGAGTACCGACGTTACGTCGTACCATAGGATACCCTTTCGGCGTCAGTGTAGTCGACGTGCCAGTGGAAGGGAGGTGGGGGGGGGCTAGGATCGTCCTCTCCTCGCCTCACCCCACATTGTTGCATCCTCAAATTTCGCCCTACTTTCCCCCTACTTTCCCCAAAATAGGCGTTTTCCTCAAATACTTTAGGACATCAGCAAGTGCCCCCTCTCCCGTCCGAAAACGAGTCCTCACTATGAGCCTGCTCACGATATACCCAAAACTACTCAACGTGCAAACACAAGTCCGTCCACCTCGCAACGCTTGGCTCAAAGCCGTGAAAATCAAATGCGGCACAGGCAGGTTGCTGCTTCCCATGACACCGTCTCCCAGAGAGAGTGTGATGATTTGGAGTGGAGTCGATATAGACTGTACATAATAACGATAATAATTATTGGGGTTTAACGTCCCCGAAACCACGATACGATTTTGAGGGACGCCGTGGCTCCGGAAATTTCGACGACCTGGGGTTCTTTAACGTACACCTGAACCTAAGTACACGTACGGGCCTCTAGCATTTTGCCTCCATCGAAAATGCGGCCGCCGTGGCCGGCATTCAAACGCACGACCTTCGGGTCAGCAGTCGAGCACCATAACCTCTAAACAAAAGTGGCAGGTGTAGGTTGTGTATCATTTGTGGAACATACCCGCATACCACGGGCTGCGATATGCGGGTATGTGCTACTAGTGACCGGTGGAAAGGACTTCATGACGTACGCGAATGGGAAGTCGCATTATGGTTGTCATAACGTGCCAATTGTGTTCCTCCTACACTCGTGTTCACCTGTACCAATTTTGGTGCACACCAAGCGAAGGAGACTACTACAACAGCGTCCAGATGTAGGCGAATAGATAGATAGATAGATAGATAGATAGATAGATAGATAGATAGATAGATAGATAGATAGATAGATAGATAGATAGATAGATAGATAGATAGATAGATAGATAGATAGATAGATAGATAGATAGATAGATAGATAGGAAGGAAGGGTCAAAGTGCCTGTGGTTCGCTACGTCTGTCTCTGACGTTTAATGAGGACAACGTTTGCTGGGAGTTTTCCCTCAGGTCTAGGAAGCCCTTGCTCTGTCATTCCTCCAGACATTTGAAAATTGTACAATCTGGCATCGCTGTTAACACCATTTTTTCTGCCTTAACAAAGTCTTGTGTTCACGAAACGTCCTCCACCCTTTTACCTCAAGTTCAACGTCTGGAACATGCAGTCTTCCCCCGTTATGCCATTGTTTCCGCATCATTAAAAGTTTTGAACGAAGTTAAAAATCTTCAATCAGAACCTCGTAATGCAAAATCAAGAAAGGGTAAGATGCTAGCGGCGATTCCGTATACTCATGGTATTTCTCACCGTATAAAAAAGATTGCCAAGTTCAACGTCGATGTTCACTTTTCCGCCAAAAATAAGCTGAACAGCTTGTGTGCCAGAATTGATAAGTTGTCCACGAGTGTGAATGTGTCGTCTAGCAGAACGTGCACAGTCAAGCACCGCATGCCGTTTGTCCCTTGCAAAAACAATGTCGTTTAGTCTATCCCGTTTTCAGGCGGTAAGGTTTATGTGGGGCAAATGGGGCGCTGCCTCAACATTCGCCTGCGTGAGCACCATAGCTCTTTAAAGGGTGCGCCGTTCTCCCATTTGTCTGCCCACTGTGCCGCCTGTGGTGGCACCCCAGAATTCTGCCGCAAGACCACCATTTTTAGACACACGGATTCTCGCGTAAGAGAGATAGCTGAAGCCTTCGCTATCTGCAAAAAACGGTGACACGTGTGTCAGCGCACTGTCGATTGCGTAACTTGATTGCGAGTTTACGTACTTGGAGAAGACATAATAATTTTACAAGTGTTGTCCTTTGTCATGTGCATAGGTTGCGTGCGCATTTTTTGTTCTTTCTTCTTCTCCCTTTCTATGTTTCGCTTGAATAAAGCATTCAGTTGTCAGTTCAGCGCTTGTGTTGTCTAGTCTTTCTGTGTCCTACGTCTTTTGCGCTGTTTCAATATGAACGGAAACCAACTAGCCCAACTTTCCCTTTTGCTGCTGTCGCTAAGGAATGTTTCGCATATAAAATACATACTCAATACTCAGGAATGAAGCCTTCAACTTGAAAAACTCGTGCAATTCAGGTATGCGAACCCGAACAATTTTGCGATTCTTACAGCAACGTTACAAAAGGTTGTGGGTGTTCACTAATACTGTCTGATGAGGTTTCTCCGTTTATTTATTTCCAAAGACTGATCTTCCACAGCATTTGCGTGTTGTTTGCAGAAGGCTAACGCCTACCTCTGCAGAAGCCATGAATATATGACATCTTCATTTTAGCGCTGAAAAGACAAACACCTGAGATATGACAAGGCATGCGCTTGTCCTCTCGTCTCTTATTTATTTGCCTTCTTTAGCCCTGAAATGTAGTCGAGATCTTAATGTGATCATCCGTTCAAAACAGCAAAAACTGAACACTTTCCCGGATGCGCCTAGGACGCGCGACGCATGCGGCAAGTTCCTGTGAGTTCTGCTTTTCGTCGTTCTAATTGCCGGGCAGCGCTCCGATGACGTCACTCAAAGGGCACCATCCGTGGTGAACTTTGACCTTGCGTGCCCGCGAGCAACCTCCGCTTCGTGACCTCGCTCCCTACAAATATGCCAGCCGCCGTGAGGGCCCGAGAGAAGGCGAGCTCTCGTCGGCGCTCAAAAGCATATGCCAGCGAAACGGCTTTTCTCAAAGCAAGAAAGGGGCTCCTAACTTGCCGTCGAAGGCCATTATATTCTCACCGACGATGTTGTGCCCTCCGTGCAGAACCAGTGGTGCCCGAGTTTCTTTGTCCGCTCCAGCCTGAGAGAATGCAATACTCCGAGTATTTAAACAATAGTTTCAAAAGGAAACCCAGGGCTAGTGCTACGATAAGGTCAGAAACACGCTGCCTGCCTCCTTGTCTAATCCCAAGTAACGATATCAATAGTGACGAATATGAATTGCCAGTACGTAGCTAAGGAGGCCGAATTAGCTTTAAGGCATTATGCCGGCATGCCTGTTGTCAGAAATGAACATGCGCTTGCGTGAACACACTGCACGGCCTAAGCACATACTCCTCCAAAAATATGCCATTGTAAACCGTCGCCATAGACCTTTAACCTATAAATAGGAAAGCAATGTCTCATTATTGTGTGATGCTGTGAGCGCAGCGTCACACAATACTCCAGTACTTCAGTACAGCCGTCGTCTCCGAGATCCACAGTGATAAACTGCTAATACAGGAAAACTTCGGTTGCAAGTTTTGAGCAAATTATCTGCACTCACATTGCCAGCAGTGGTTTACCTCGGGGTCAAAATTTCTGTACATCGTAAGAATACGACCTTGACACTTTTGTACGAATCCACCAAAAAAGATCGGACAAAAATGTCCGAAGCTTAGAGCGGCTTTTTCACACGGTCACTGACGGCGGTTTTGGTACAACCAAAATGCACCGTCACAGCTCACAAGGACAAATGAACTTCGTGGCGTCTGGCCTGTCGTATTCTGCGTAGTTCTGTACTGTTTGAACAGAATGTGTGGGATGGGCTGCTGCAGTCATTCTGGAGGATCAAGGGCAAGTCGCCAACGGGACGTTCAGGCTGTCCGTTCCTGGTTCGGTGGTGCGGACTGGATGGCACCGCTGTGATGGTTTTGTCACTGTAGAATTTCTGTATTTCTGCCGACAGGAATGCAGTTTACGTTTTCTGATAACGGGTTTTTTTTGGACACTCCGAATTATGAAAAATGAAATGAATTGATATATGCCATCGATAACATATGTCAATGTTCTTTTGTTCATACGGATAACTTCAACAGAGCGTCTCAGACCGCCAGTCTTGCTGCGTACTCATTTCAGCAAGACCTGTTGATTCAATCCTCAAAGAATCGGGACTCGCTTTACAAGCTGAGGTACAACAAATTTTACATTGACGGTCAATGCTTTAGCTACAGAGCTGCTCATGACTGCGTTTTTATGGAATGTAATTTCTGGGACACGACACCACTTCATGATATTGATTATTCTAATGTCTCTGACTCGTCTCACACTGAGCACGCTGATAGCTCGCCTCGTCCGCTGGTCTAGAATCAGCAGTCAACTCGCCATGTCACTGTTCCGCCGTGTCCTGCGTCGTAGGAATGCGCGATGAACTTGATTCTGTAATTGATTACTGTCATGCTGATGTTTTATTATTTGCAGCGTGGCTTTCTTCCAAGGTACTGAATTGGAACTGTGTGATTGCAAAAGCAGATTTAACGTATTCGCTTCGACAAGGCCCAAACATGTGCGGACGTGTTTTTATTAGCTGTTGCGAATCATTTTGTTGCATCGCCTATTAATTTTTGAAGCAGACTGGGCCTATAGTGTAGGTTTTTTGCATCCGTTTTAAGGTGAGTTTGGGCATATAATTACCGTCCCCTGTGTTTGAGCCGAACTTTCGCTTAGAAGCTGCATGACGCGCCTAACATGATCGCTGTACGTTTCCCAAGCATAACTATCCTCTTAGCTGGAAACTTCAACCAACGCACTACTGCGTAGAATAGTACAAAGCCTTGGCTTAGCCTTTTATCGACTGAGTGTAACAAGTTTTTAACGACTTCCTTTGATTGCAACCTGCCACAGCTTGTCTTAAACCGACTATAACTGCTTCAACCACACACACTATTTTATATGTTGTTCTAACTAACGCAGCGCATCTTTTCTCTTCACTCGTGCATCGACCGGGACTCTGCAATCATTCCGTGCTGCATTTCGAAGGTAAAATTCCCGTCTGTAACCGCCTAAATCAGACTTAACACAGTAGGCATTATAAACGGGATGACTTTAACGCCATTAACCGTTCATCTTAAAGAGACAGGACGTAAATACAAGGCGATTGTGATGTCTTGACTTCTTTCTTGTGTCCATGTTCGCACGCCCTGTCTTTTTAAGATGAACACCTGCCAACTACCTCGGCTATCTGTTATTCAAGGCCATTAAGCGTAACCTAGCTCTTTTTCCGGATGAATACTTTCCAGGGTTTCCACTGCTTTCTGGTGACGCTAACTGAATATTGCCCAAGGATACCTTTTAACGTTTTACTAACGCTTTTTTGCCGCTCCTGTCCTTGAGGTGTGGCAGGGAATTGCCTTACTTTATTAATCTTTTGAAAAAATTAATACTCTCCAATAAGAACAAGTTTTTGTTTAGCTCTGCGAAGGTGATGAATGCTAAAGAACTAGAAATGCTTGCGCTAAAGAACAGTGCAAAGGAATCATGGGAACGCTACTTTCTCGCGGCTGCCGCGTACAAGGCTGTGTTAAAAAAACACACCAGGGACTCATTCTTTAACAACACTTTACCTGCTATGCTGATTACCAGTCCTAAACAATCTTGGAACGTAATAAGGGAGAAAGAAATTAGGACGTTGCTACTGATATCTTCTGACCGCGTTGCGTTCCCACCAAACGAATGTGCTTCTATGCTTGACAGTTTTTTGCGCCGGCTTTTCTAAAAATGCTTCTTTTGATAATTGCGACTACCTGTTTTGTTTGCTCCTTTCATGCACCCAGTTCTATTTGACGGATCAGGCATTCAGAGCATTATTAAAAATTCTAAATGTCCTTTCCATGTGGCATTGGCAACATTAATTCTAAATCCTTGGTTCATGCACAGTCGTACTACTCCATAGTCCTTACTAATTTGTTTGAACAATTCCTCGAAACAGGTTGCATTCTCAACGATTTCGAAGCTGGTAGGGCGATTCCTCTGCAGAAGCCTGGAAACAAAGATTGCCCAAACAACGTTCGGCCCATTTCTCTCACTATAATACCGCGAAAGATCATGGACCATGCCGTGTCATCTCCTCTTTCGAATGGTATTCCTTATTCAGCATGGCCAGCACGGGTCCCGCAAGTCATTTTCCTGCGAAACATAGCTCATATCTTAACCAAATTCGTTGCTCGGCAAGTTGGTTCATAATTTGAAATACCGGATAGCGCGAATTTCATAGAAGACTGGAAAAAAACACAAAATAAGTGTAGCTTTCGCTAGTGGTGCCAAGCCTGAAGGAAGTGCGGAGCTGGGCAGCCTTCTGTGTTTCTTTTCGGTTTTCTGTTTCTTTCCGCCTCTCTCTATCTTGTCCTCTTTTCCAGTTTGTGTCGGAGTTGTTTTTTCTTTATTTCTATTTATTTCTATTTTTCTTCCTATGTTTCTCACTTTTTTTTCTCTCTTGGTATTTCTCGTTTGCTTCCTCTTTTTCAATTGCGCAGGAATGTACGCAGAAATCGCGCATAAATGTGAAACTATACACAGTACCATATAAGGAGAAAACATTTACTGGTCGAGATGATTGATTCCGCTCGTACAAGCAACGAACAAACCATATCTAGCTCGTACACTGGGTCATGCATGTTAACAGGGGATATAAGCAGTGACAACAGCGGTACGACCGACAAAGAAAATTTAATGTCTGACGAAATTTTCACAGCAGCTTCTCCTGCGGAAGGCAGGGGCTAAACGCCCCTTACCGCGCGACGCCAGTCCAGGGAAGAAGATTGAGCAGCAGTGTAATGTAAAATAACAGTATAATGGTTCTAAATATTCAATAATAGTTAATAAAATGCAAAATATAACAGGTAACAGTGCATCGCTGTTACTTATACAAATGTGGCTATCAAGATGCACATTACAGCAGGTGATAGTCTTACATAGACCCTAATGCACTTGCACGGTTGATTTGCTTTCTTTCAAGCCGTTCACTATTCGTAACAGCGAACAACTTTGACTCACATCCTTTGCATTTCCGTTGTGGCATGCCTGAGGGGTCCGTATTTAGGCCTCTTCCCTTTTTTATTAACACGAAAGTGTTTCATGCCGGGATCCACCAAGACTCTCATGACGTATTTTCGTCACGGAAATACGTGAGCAAAATGAACGCCATCAGATGGCAAAAAAGACATGGTTGTACTCTCCGTCATAGGTATCGGTATAACACGAAAGTAAAACGTGTCCTTACAGAAGTAGTTGAATGTTTGCTGTACATTGATATAAGAGAGAGAAGAAATATTAGAGAAGGCAGAGAGGTTAACCAGTTTAGGAAAACCGGTTTGCTACCCTACACGTGGAAACAGGGTGGGGGAGATTTAAAGATGGAGAGGAGAGAGAAAGATAGCACACGACACAGCACACACAGAGTCAGTCACAGTCTTGCGTGGTACGCGACATTTCTGTCACAGCCGCTTGTCCAAGTTCGCCTCTCTTAAAAACCTCAGCAGTGCGTTCGTCGCCTTCAGCTGCGATGTCTTCTGTTGACGACATGCGAGAATTGTTTCAGAGCTTGCTGAATTTACGAGGGGTATTAAAAAAGGGCCGTTTGCTAATATTTGAATATGCACACGTCGGACTAAAGATTTCTTTGTTCAGAGCCATCTGTTAATTATTCACGAATATATTGAAGTTATTGTTCCGCTTTTCGGGGAATGCAAACGACGATGCAAGCGAAAATAGTTGCTCCCGCCTGTTGTGAAGTGCGAGCTGTAATTCGAGTTTTGCAGACATCCGCTTTTCAATTTCATGGGGGGTATGCCTAGTTTACGCGCCTTAAGTGCTGAGTAAAGGTCAGAAAATGGTGTCGAGATTTCACATTAGGCCGCGCAAATGTGCGCGACGAAAAGTGGAGTGGCAGGCCCAAAATCCAGGCCAATGAGACCGTTCAACAAGTGGACCGGGAATTGCGATTAGATCGACGACTGCCAGTTAGTGGTCTGTCGCATGAGTTTCCTCTTGTTGGCCGCACTACAATTTGCACGATTGTAAAATGGTGAGATCGTTCGCGCTTTCTCGTCTGAGTGCTCCCTGTGAATAACGTGGTACTTTGGAAAATGTTCATGCATCTTGGAAACGAGTTGGGGAGATGCTTCGGTCCGTACCCTTTAAAGGGTATGATCGGATTTGGAAAAAGATGTGCTTAAAGTAGCATTTGTGTTATGTTTCGGCGGCGGTGCCAACCACCCACCACCGAGCCCAAAAAGGGGACGCGACAGGAAATGTGCGAAGACAAGTCTGCCAGCGCCAGCCGTAGACCACTGCTATAACCGCATATGGTAAACCAACTTGAACCAATATTAGCGCGACAAAAACGAGGACGAGAATAGAAAAGACAAACTACAGCGCCTTGTTTTGAGAAAACGGAAATCTTGCATTGCCGCAGAGACCAGCGCGCACGGGAGATCATGGGGGCGTTTTACATGTCACTGGAAGGTGATAAATGTATCAGTCTGCCTTCGTTAGCACTATCAGATGCAGAAGTATCATACCTCAAGGGTAGCTTGCGTCACGTCCACGACTCATCAGCCACATAGCCTTTTGTTGTTTGTTTGTCACATTGAGCATGCGCGATGGTTGTTTCTTACGAGTGAAAAAAATCACAGCATATCCACGGGGTGAATGATGATGAGTGGGGCGAAGCTACGGAGGGAATCATCTGTAAACCGTGAAACTCTTCCGTGAAATGCGCCCAGTACATAATATAAAGAGTGTGAAACATCGTGTATATATTAAACATCAAACTTTTATTGTACTGTTGGTTTACGTGGTCCCTTCATTATCACTTGTGATCGGTGAAATGCAAGGAAGAAGTCCGCTCCCGAGCGAAAGAGCGCCAAGAGCGACCGCATTCCCCGCTCGCCCTGTGCGAATTAAAGGCAAGGCTAGAGGGAAGACAGGACGCGCGTTCCACGACGCGAGGTCGGTAGCATGCCCAACGAAAGCCAACGGAACGCGATCGTGCAAGTGCTCCGGCTTCGCATCGCCTCATGGTTCCATTTAGCGTCCCAAAACCAAACATATTGCTCAAGGTGTGCCTTGCGTTTTTCGTAGAAATAATTTCTTTATCATGTACATTAAAACGAAAAGTTGAAAGCTCACTAGAGTGTATCGCCCGCAAAGTATGTCTTTTAGTGTGATTTAACTCTCGTACGGCAGGGTCCTCGCGCCGTTGCCGGTCCACCTCGCCCGTTGACGATCGGGCGAGGTGGCTACATGCAACTACTACTACTACACTTTAAGAAAAACATCTCGCGTTCTTTCGTTCTGCTTTTACAAAACATCTGGCGTCTTTCGTTGGTTTATTTCATCAATCAACGGCGTTTTTAACAAAATTTTTATTGTTTAATCACGCACAGGAGAAATCTCACCAGGCACTACCTTGGAGGTAAACAATGGCTGCTAATGGCAATGAGAGACAGAAGAAGTCGGCTTTTAGCTAACACTTACACTTCTACTTCTACTAACGTTTCCTACTGGAACATGCCAATGGCTGCTAATGGGGAATGAGAGACAGAAGAATTCGGCTTTTAGTTAACGCGCACGCTGCGAATTTTTTATTGTTCAACAACGCACAGGAGAAATCTCCCACCGGCACCACCTTGGAGGTCAAAGCGTAAGACTTGTTACTCACTACTACGACCACGACGACTACGAGGGACGAACGGGTGCCGCCTTAAGGAGCTTCGCCCCTAAAACAGCGCTAAAAAGACGGGACAAGAAAGAACACGAGACCACGGCGCCGTGGTCTCGTGTCCTCTCTTGTTCCGCCTTTTTATAGCGCTGTTTTTCACTCGTAATCATGAACCAACCAGCCCAAATGCGTACCCTACTACAGTTGTTTCTTTTCTTATGTTTTCAAGATGCTATTTATTCTGCTTCTTTTCGGAATAAAATGCAGTTGCGAGTCAGCGCTGTAGTTAGTCTTTTCTATTCTCGTCCTCGTTTTTGTCGCGCTAATGTTCGTTGGAGATGGAAGTGCACCAACTCGCCCAGTTGACAGTTCTGACGGTGAAACAAGACTGGTCATCCATACAGGGTTAACGCTTGCCGCCATGAAAAATTTGAAGTAAACAAAAGATAGGAGAGGGCAGGACAGATGAAAAGTGTCAAGAAAAGATGAAAATGAGGGGAGGGAGAGAGACAGGAAAATGGGACTGCCGAATTCGCAAGGGTGGGTCAGCCCAGACTGCCGTCCACGTGAAGCCGGGGCCAAATGGTAGTGTTGCCTCTGCCGGGGGGCCTTAAAGGTCTAATCAACCGGCGTCGGCTCAACCCCCAGGATCCCATTTTCGCCGGACACGGCAAAGCCACACACGGCGAGGCGTGGGAGGGGTCGAAACTCCCCGTTAGCTCCGATCGGTGGTGTCGTTACACATCAAACGCCTCCTTGCGCAGACGCCCCTGCGGGGGAATGACAAACTGCTCACATCGTTTTGTTCTCAGGTGAGTAAACAATCGAAACTTTCGCACATTTAAAGCTGTGTAGCGAAGCGTTCGTTGTCGGTAATGGGTCGTCCCCTCGAGCGCCTTCTAGTGGGTCGCCTCTTCTCTGAGAGCACGTTCCTCGTGCAGAGAGTCGGCCCCGCTTTTGACTGTCGCCGTCGCCGAGTGCCCGCTAATAAACGTCTTGACAATTTGGTGGAGAGTGCTGTGCCCTTTCAACAACTACGGTCCGCATTCGATGCCCTTGGAGCTTCGATCCCGTACCGTGCCCGCTACCATGACTCAAGACGCCGCCCAGCAAACGCCTCCTCTTGCACCGGCGCCATGTCCAGGTGTCCCCCGCATCCGCGACCCTCCTGTCTTCACCGGCGCGGATGGCACCGACGTCGAAGACTGGCTCGCGATCTACGAGCGTGTGAGCGTCCCCAATAAATGGGACGAGGCAGGCAAACTGAGCAACCTCGTTTTCTACCTCGCGGGTGTTGCCGGCCTATGGTACAACAACCACGCATCCGATTTCGCTACGTGGTCGGCTTTCAAGACCGCCATCATCGACGTGTTTGGCCGCCCTGCCGTTCGCAAGCTGCAAGCCGAACAGCGTTTACGTGAACGAGCCCAGCAGGCCGGCGAGTCTTTCACGAGCTACATTGAAGACGTGCTCGACTTGTGCAAGAAAGCCAATGCGACAATGTCTGAGTCCGACAAGATCCGGAACGTTATGAAAGGCATCGACGACGATGCCTTCACCATGCTGCTCGCCAAAAACCCTCACACTGTGGCAGAGGTCATCACACTGTGCCAAAGCTACGAGGAGCTGCGCCGGCAGCGGCTGATGACGCGTCGACCTCCATCACGCGACGCCGATCTCGCTGGCTTGTCGGCCACGTCGGACCACTCCGTCTTACTCGCCGAGATCAAGTCCTTCGTGCGCGAGGAAATTGCCCGCCAGTTTTCTCTACTGGCCTTCGCTCACCCGCAGCATGTTGAGCAGCCGTCGACCACACTGCTGCCTCCCCTACGCCGGGCAATCGAGCAGGAAATCGCGGAGGTCATGCCGGAATATCACCAGCCCCCTCCAGCGCCTGCGCCTCTCAGTTCCGCGCAAGTTGTAGCCAGGCCGGCCCCAGCGCTCCCTGTGGTGCCCCCGCTAACTTACGCCGGAGCCGTCGCCAGGCCTCAGGCCTTCGAAGCGAGTGTGCCGGCTGCGTACGCCGACGTCATTCATACGCCTCGACTGCAGACCACCATGCAGTCGTATCAGCCGCCGCCCCGTCCCTCGCGTCCTGCGACATGGATGGGACCTAGCCCGGCAAGCCGATGGCGCACTGCCGACAACCGCCCCATCTGCTTTGCGTGCGGTTGGGCCGGTCACGTCGCCCGCTATTGCAACCGCGTCCAGCCGCCTCGAGTCGGATCAACCGTCACCAACCAGTCCAGCCGCCCGTATTACGACCCGCCGCCGCCCATGTCGCCGACGTCACGCCCAGCTTCGTCTACCCGCCGTACACCATCCCCACGACGCCGATCACTGTCGCCGATGCGGCCTCGTCCGGTCGCACGAGAACAGGAAAACTAGTCGTCGCAGTCCAAGAGGCAAGGGCTGCGACGCTATCGAACTGCCAAAGCCCTCAGCAAAGCCCATCAAACGTAGTAGACGTGTTTGTAGATGGTGTGCGCACATCGGCCCTTGTAGACACTGGAGCTGCTGTATCCGTTATGGACGCTAAATTTAGCCGACTACTACGAAAAGTGACGACGCCGCTTTCCGGGCTCTCCCTCCGTACAGCCAGCGCCCAAAGTATTCACCCGACAGCGGTGTGCACCGCCCGTGTCATGATTCAGGACGCTCTGTACGCCGTCGAATTCATCATAATTTGTTCATGCTCCCACGACGTCATCCTGGGATGGGATTTTCTCGCACGTCACGACGCCGTAATTCGGTGCGCACCAGCCGAAATAGAGCTCTCACCATTCCCAGATTTGACTCCGGCAGACGGTCTACCGGCTGCGACCAAGGTACTCGTCAAAGACGACACCACACTTCCTGCAAACTCGTCAACGGCTGTATCAGTCTATTGCACTGGTGTCGCTGACACCGTTGCACTCCTTTCTCCATCTGGCCGCGTTTTCAACAGGAAAGGCTTGCTGGTGCCATTTGCGACCGTGCAAGTCACTCAGGGCGACACCGATATTTTTGTTACGAACCCATCCCCGTACATTGTTACATTGGTGCGAGGGGAATGTCTCGGCAGAGCGGAAGCCCTCGAAGACGCACAAGTTATGGACGCACCGGGTGACACGCACTGCGCCAGCTCCCGTTCGCTCAGTGCTGTTTCCACATCTGATTCGTCACCCGCTGATGTGTTTGTTTCCTCGATTGCTGACAACCTTACATCGGTCGAGCGTTCCCAGCTTCTATGCCTGTTGGAAGAATTTCGTTCTTCGTTCGATGTCGCGCAAACTTCTCTCGGCCGCACGTCTGCTGTCACGCATCACATCGACACTGGCATACAACCACCACTGCGGCAACGTCCATATCGCGTATCGCCAGCAGAGCGTCGTGTAATTAACGAGCAAGTCGAAGACATGCTTCGCCGCGATGTTATTCGACCCTCCAACAGCCCGTGGGCTTCTCCTGTCGTTCTCGTTGCGAAGAAGGACGGCTCTGTGCGGTTCTGTGTAGACTACCGACGACTCAATAAGATTACCCGTAAGGACGTTTATCCCCTACCTCGAATAGACGACGCCATTGACTGCCTGCAAGGAGCAGAATTTTTTTCATCGCTCGATTTGCGCTCAGGGTACTGGCAAGTCCCCATGGCTGATGACGCTCGACCGAAGACAGCGTTTGTCACACCCGACGGCTTATACGAGTTTAACGTCATGCCGTTTGGGCTGTGCAATGCGCCCGCGACCTTTGAGCGCATGATGGATACCGTTCTGCGCAACTTGAAATGGCACACGTGCCTGTGCTACCTCGACGACGTCGTCGTTTTCGCCCCGGACTTTTCCACGCATCTTCAACGCCTGCGGCATGTTTTGACGCGTTTGAGCGAGGCCGGGCTACAACTAAATCTAAAGAAGTGCCGATTTGCAGCACGGCAACTGACGATACTAGGATACGTCGTGTCCAAGGACGGAATTCTCCCTGATCCAGCCAAGCTTCGGGCCGTGACAGAGTTCCCCAAGCCTACGTCCGTCAAGGAACTGCGCAGTTTCGTAGGATTATGCTCCTACTTTCGACGCTTTATCCGAAACTTCGCGACTATCATATCGCCGCTGACGAAGCTCCTTGGCAGCAACGGGCCCCTCAATTCGTGGTCGTCACAGTGCGACGACGCTTTCGCAAAGCTCCGTCGTTTGTTGACGTCTCCTCCCATACTACGCCACTACGACCCAACGGCCCCTACAGAGGTACACACGGACGCCAGCGGTGTTGGCCTCGGCGCTGTCCTTGCGCAGCGCAAACCTGGGTTCCCAGAATATGTCGTGGCATATGCAAGCCGTACGCTTACTAAAGCCGAGACCAACTACACCGTCACGGAGAAAGAATGCCTGGCAATCATCTGGGCCCTTGCGAAGTTTCGGCCCTTATTTGTATGGTCGCCCATTTGATGTTGTCACCGACCATCATGCACTGTGCTGGTTGTCGTCGTTGAAGGATCCCTCAGGCCGTCTCGCCCGTTGGGCACTTCGCCTGCAAGACTACGACATCCGCGTGCTGTACCGCAACGGACGCCATCATGCTGACGCCGACGCCCTGTCGCGCTCTCCCTTGCCTGACGAAAATGCCCACAGCTCAGTGTCTCACTTTGCCGTTTTCTTCCATCGACATTCACACCATTGCTACCGAACAGCGCAAGGACCAATGGATTGCCTCACTGATAGACTTACTGACTGATCCGTCGGCCACACCATCTACTCGCGCGTTGCGTCGTCAAGCCCACCATTTCGCCGTTCGCGACGACCTGCTCCATCGACGTAATTACAACGCCGACGGCCGCCGGTGGCTACTAGTAATACCCCGCAGTCTGCGTTCTGACATATGCGAGTTGTTCCACTCTGATCCGCAGTGTGCACACTCTGGCGTAGCGAAAACCTACCACCGCATTCGCCAACGGTACTTTTGGCGAGGGATGTACCGCTACGTGCAGAAGTTCGTTCGCTCCTGCATCGACTGTCAGCGCCGCAAAACTTCAACGCACCTGTCGCCGGCAGGTCTGCACCCTCTACCTTGCCCTGACCGACCGTTTGGGCGCGTTGGCATCGACCTGTATGGGCCACTTCCTCTGACATCCGCTGGTAACCGCTGGGTCATCGTCGCTGTAGACCACCTCACGCGATACGCTGAAACTGCCGCCCTCCCTGCGGCTACAGCGCGCGATGTGGCCTCCTTCCTGCTCCACCGATTCATGCTGCGTCACGGTCCGCCCCAGGAGCTGCTCAGTGATCGAGGCCGTGTCTTCTTGTCGGAAGTCGTGGAAGCCATTCTCAAAGAGTGCAACGTTGTTCACCGCAAAACTACTGCTTACCACCCGCAGACGAATGGCCTCACCGAACGCTTTAACCGCACGCTCGGCGACATGCTCTCGATGTACGTCGCCGCCGACCACACAAATTGGGATACCATTCTGCCCTTCGTCACGTACGCCTACAATACCGCGCCTCAGAGCACTACTGGTTTCTCGCCATTTTTCTTATTGTACGGCAGGCACCCGTCGCACACAATCGACACCATCCTTCCCTACAAGCCAGATCAATCTGAATGTGCGCCTATTTCGGACACAGCCAGGCTTGCGGAAGAATGTCGCGAGCTTGCGAAGACCTTTACTGCGCACGAACAAGAGCGGCAGAAGAGAATTCGCGGTGACACCACCACTTCTGAGTCCACGTTCCTCCCTGGAGCGCTCGTGTGGCTCTCGGTCCCGACCACTGCAACTGGCCTCTCTTCCAAACTACTGCCCAAATACGAAGGCCCCTACCGTGTCGTGGAACGCACATCCCCGGTCAACTACCTGATCGAACCCATCGAACCATCTTCGGACATGCGCCGTCGAGGGCGTGACATTGTCAACGTGGAGCGCCTGAAGCCCTACCATGACCCGCTCATAGTGACAAGCTGCTAGGTCGCCAGGCGGCTCCCTTTTCGTACCCGGGGTAATTGTAGCGAAGCGTTCGTTGTCGGTAATGGGTCGTCCCCTCGAGCGCCTTCTAGTGGGTCGCCTCTTCTCTGAGAGCACGTTCCTCGTGCAGAGAGTCGGCCCCGCTTTTGACTGTCGCCGTCGCCGAGTGCCCGCTAATAAACGTCTTGACAGCTGTAATGTTATCACCAATTTTGCGGCGTCCAACTTTGGGCTGATCGAAAACACTCGTGTGACCAGCGGGATTATTCTGGCTACTGGGCATAAAGCAGCTGAGTTGTGGGAGTACAAGCGCGGCTTTGAGATTTTACACCTGCATGGGCCGAGGTTTATCACTTGCTGCGATCGCATGCAGCAAAGAAAGGAAACAGGACAGAACGAGTCGCGGCGATTCTCGAGAACTGTGCCGGATTCTCGATTTGCGTGCGCATAGCAACAGCGGGAGGCCTTCCGCTTTCGCTATGTGCATTCCTCAATGAGACATGGATCAAAAACGAATAAGTAAACTTGCGTTCCTCCAAAGTGTTCTTAGAGCAACAAATCGAAAAAGAGAAAAAGGCCTGCGCTGAAACCGCAGCATAGTCACAGCGAAAGCTGGAAGAGCGGCGTTTCTAGAGCCCGTTGTAAGCTCTCTTGGGACTACTAATACAGGTACACTAGCAAGGTGCCCACTACGCCATAAATCGCAATTTTTGTGAAGCTGGGAAGCACCTACTGAGCGATTATTCGCTATTCCGCGGAGAAGCGAGGTACCACATACACGTCTGTCAGGCATTATGTGCACTTTGTTTACGCGACGACTGATGACGGTGAAGAATTATGGCTCAGCCCTTTGTAATGGGTTGGAAGCTTTAAACGGCCCACCAGTGATGTAATTTGCATCGGGTGACGCCCGGTCGCTATTTCCCTCACCCTTCATGCTGTATAACATACGTTGACGTGGGACAGAAAGAGCGGAGGGGGCGAAAAAAATTCGGCAGATCCCACGCATTGTGGGAATCGATGTAATGTGAAGCAGCCAGCAAAGAGCTGCATAGATCGCCTTGTTTGTCTTTGAGCCTGTAGCGAAGCGTTCGTAGTCGGTAATGGGTCGTCCTCTCGAGCGCCTTCTAGTGGGTCGCCTCTTCTCTGAGAGCACGCTCCTCGTGCAGAGAGTCGGCCCCGCTAATAAACGTCTTGACAATTTGGTGGAGAGTGCTGTGCCCTTTCAACAGCTACGGTCCGCATTCGATGCCCTTGGAGCTTCGATCCCGTACCGTGCCTGCTACCATGACTCAAGACGCCGCCCAGCAAAGGCCTCCTCTTGCACCGACGCCATGTCCAGGTGTCCCCCGCATCCGCGACCCTCCTGTCTTCACCGGCGCGGATGGCACCGACGTCGAGGACTGGCTCGCGATCTACGTACGTGTGAGCGTCCCCAATAAATGGGACGAGGCAGGTAAACTGAGCAACCTCGTTTTCTACCTCGCGGGTGTTGCTGGCCTATGGTACAACAACCACGCATCCGATTTCGCTACGTGGTCGGCTTTCAAGACCGCCATCATCGACGTGTTTGGCCGCCCTGCCGTTCGCAAGCTGCAAGCCGAACAGCGTTTACGTGAGCGAGCCCAGCAGGCCGGCGAGTCTTTCACGAGCTACATTGAAGACGTGCTCGACTTGTGCAAGAAAGCCAATGCGACAATGTCTGAGTCCGGCAAGATCCGGAACGTTATGAAAGGCATCGACGACGATGCCTTCACCATGCTGCTCGCCTAAACCCTCGCACTGTGGCAGAGGTCATCACACTGTGCCAAAGCTACGAGGAGCTGCGCCGGCAGCGGCTGATGACGCGTCGACCTCCATCACGCGACGCCGATCTCGCTGGCTTGTCGGCCACGTCTGACCACTCCGTCTTACTCGCCGAGATCAAGTCCTTCGTGCGCGAGGAAATTGCCCGCCAGTTTTCTCTACTGGCCTTCGCTCACCCGCAGCATGTTGAGCAGCCGTCGACCACACTGCTGCCTCCCCTACGCCGGGCAATCGAGCAGGAAATCGCGGAGGTCATGCCGGAATACCACCAGCCCCCTCCAGCGCCTGCGCCTTTCAGTTACGCGCAAGTTGTAGCCAGGCCGCCCCCAGCGCTCCCTGTGGTGCCCCCGCTAACTTACGCCGGAGCCGTCGCCAGGCCTCAGGCCTTCGAAGCGAGTGTGCCGGCTGCGTACGCCGACGTCATTCATACGCCTCGACTGCAGACCACCATGCAGTCGTATCAGCCGCCGCCCCGTCCCTCGCGTCCTGCGACATGGATGGGACCTAGCCCGGCAAGCCGATGGCGCACTGCCGACAACCGCCCCATCTGCTTTGCGTGCGGTTGGGCCGGTCACGTCGCCCGCTATTATAACCGCGTGCAGCCGCCTCGAGTCGGATCAACCGTCACCAACCAGTCCAGCCGCCCGTATTACGACCCGCCGCCGCCTATGTCGCCGACGTCACGCCCAGCTTCATCTACCCGCCGTTCACCGTCCCCACGACGCCGATCACTGTCGCCGATGCGGCCTCGTCCGGTCGCACGAGAACAGGAAAACTAGTCGTCGCAGTCCAAGAGGCAAGGGCTGCGACGCTATCGAACTGCCAAAGCCCTCAGCAAAGCCCATCAAACGTAGTAGACGTGTTCGTAGATGGTGTGCGCACATCGGCCCTTGTAGACACTGGAGCTGCTGTATCCGTTATGGACGCTAAATTTAGCCGACTACTACGAAAAGTGACGACGCCACTTTCCGGGCTCTCCCTCCGTACAGCCAGCGCCGAAAGTATTCACCCGACAGCGGTGTGCACCGCCCGTGTCATGATTCAGGACGCTCTGTACGCCGTCGAATTCATCATAATTTGTTCATGCTCCCACGACGTCATCCTGGGATGGGATTTTCTCGCACGTCACGACGCCGTAATTCGGTGCGCACCAGCCGAAATAGAGCTCTAACCATTCCCAGATTTGACGCCGGCGGACAGTCTACCGGCTGCGACCAAGGTACTCGTCAAAGACGACACCACACTTCCTGCAAACTCGTCAACGGTGGTCCTGTCTCCTTCTATGTCGTCCTTTGTGTGTGTTCGCTAGCAATATGGAAGCATACAATCAATACCAACTAGCCCAGCTTAATGCATTAACGGGCTTTGTCAGTCTATTGCACCGGTCTCGCTGACACCGTTGCACTCGTTTCTCCATCTGACCGCGTTTTCAACAGGAAAGGCTTGCTGGTGCCATTTGCGACCGTGCAAGTCACTCAGGGCGACACCGATATTTTTGTTACGAACCCATCCCCGTACATTGTTACATTGGTGCGAGGGGAATGTCTCGGCAGAGCGGAAGCCCTCGAAGACGCACAAGTTATGGACGCACCGGGTGACACGCACTGCGCCAGCTCCCGTTCGCTCAGTGCTGTTTCCACATCTGATTCGTCACCCGCTGATGTGTTTGGTTCCTCGATTGCTGACAACCTTACATCGGTCGACCGTTCCCAGCTTCTATGCCTGTTGGAAGAATTTCGTTCTTCGTTCGATGTCGCGCAAACTTCTCTCGGCCGCACGTCTGCTGTCACGCATCACATCGACACTGGCACCCAACCACCACTGCGGCAACGTCCATATCGCGTATCGCCAGCAGAGCGCCGTGTAATTAACGAGCAAGTCGAAGACATGCTTCGCCGCGATGTTATTCGACCCTCCAACAGCCCGTGGGCTTCTCCTGTCGTTCTCGTTGCGAAGAAGGACGGCTCTGTGCGGTTCTGTGTGGACTACCGACGACCCAATAAGATTACCCGTAAGGACGTTTATCCCCTACCTCGAATAGACGACGCCATTGACAACCTGCAAGGAGCAGAATTCTTTTCATCGCTTAATTTGCGCTAAGGGTACTGGCAAGTCCCCATGGGCGCATTACACAGCCCATGCCGTTTGGGCTGTGTAATGCGTCCGCGACCTTTGAGCGCATGATGGATACTGTTCTGCGCAACTTGAAATGGCACACGTGCCTGTGTTACCTCGACGACGTGGTAGTTTTCGTCCCGGACTTCTCCACGCATCTTCAACGCCTATGGCATGTGTTGACGCGTTTGAGCGACGCCGGGCTACAACTGAATCTAAAGAAGTGCCGATTTGCAGCACGGCAGCTGACGATACTAGGATACGTCGTGTCCAAGGACGGAATTCTCCCTGATCCAGCCAAGCTTCGGGCCGTGACAGAGTTCCCCAAGCCTACGTCCGTCAAGGAACTGCGCAGTTTCGTAGGATTATGCTCCTACTTTCGGCGCTTTATCCGAAACTTCGCGACTATCATATCGCCGCTGACGAAGCTCCTTGGCAGCAACGGGCCCCTCAATTCGTGGTCGTCACAGTGCGACGACGCTTTCGCAAAGCTCCGTCGTTTGCTGACCTCTCCTCCCATACTACGCCACTACGACCCAACGGCCCCTACAGAGGTACACACGGACGCCAGCGGTGTTGGCCTCGGCGCTGTCCTTGCGCAGCGCAAACCTCGATTCCCAGAATATGTCGTGGCATATGCAAGCCGTACGCTTACTAAAGCCGAGACCAACTACACCGTCACGGAGAAAGAATGCCTGGCAATCATCTGGGCCCTTGCGAAGTTTCGGCCTTATTTGTATGGTCGCCCATTTGATGTTGTCACCGACCATCATGCACTGTGCTGGTTGTCGTCGTTGAAGGATCCCTCAGGCCGTCTCGCCCGTTGGGCACTTCGCCTGCAAGACTACGACATCCGCGTGCTGTAACCGCAACGGACGCCAGCATGCAACGCCGACGCCCTGTCGCGCTCTCCCTTGCCTGACGAAAATGCCCACAGCTCAGTGTCTCACTTTGCCGTTTCTTCCATCGACATTCACACCATTGCTACCGAACAGCGCAAGGACCAATGGATTGCCTCACTGATAGACTTATTGAATGATCCGTCGGCCACACCATCTACTCGCGCGTTGCGTCGTCAAGCCCACCATTTCGCCGTTCGCGACGACCTGCTCCATCGACGCAATTACAACGGCGACGGCCGCTGGTGGCTACTAGTAATACCCCGCAGTCTGCGTTCTGACATATGCGAGTCGTTCCATTCTGATCCGCAGTGTGCACACTCTGGCGTATCGAAAACCTACCACCGCATTCGCCAACGGTACTTTTGGCGAGGGATGTACCGCTACGTGCAGAAGTTTGTTCGCTCCTGCATCGATTGTCAGCGCCGCAAAACTTCAACGCACCTGTCGCCGGCAGGTCTGCAACCTCTACCTTGCCCTGACCGGCCGTTTGGGCGCGTTGGCATCGATTTGTACGGGCCACTTCCTCTGACGTCCGCTGGTAACCGCTGGGCCATCGTCGCTATAGACTACCTCACTCGATACGCTGAAACTGCCGCCCTCCCTGCGGCTACAGCGCGCGATGTGGCCTCCTTCTTGCTCCACCGATTCATGCTGCGTCACGGTCCACCCCAAGAGCTGCTCAGTCTTCTCGGAAGTCGTCGAAGCCATTCTCAAAGAGTGCAACGTTGTTCACCGCAAAACTACTGCTTACCATCCGCAGACGAATGGCCTCACCGAACGCTTTAACCGCACGCTCGGCGACATGCTCTCGATGTACGTCGCCGCCGACCACACAAATTGGGATTGCCATTCTGCCCTTCGTCACGTACGCCTACAATACCGCCTCTCAGAGCACAACTGGTTTCTCACCATTTTTCTTATTGTACGGCAGGCACCCGTCGCACACAATCGACACCATCCTTCCCTACAAGCCAGATCAATCTGAATGTGCGCCTATTTCGGCACAGCCAGGCTTGCTGAAGAATGTCGCGAGCTTGCGAAGACCTTTACAACGCACGAACAAGAGCGGCAGAAGAGCATTCGCGGTGACACCACCACTTCTGAGTCCACGTTCCTCCCTGGAGCGCTCGTGTGGCTCTCGGTCCCGACCACTGCAACTGGCCTCTCTTCCAAACTACTGCCGAAATACGAAGGCCCCTACCGTGTCGTGGAACGCACATACCCGGTCAACTACCTGATCGAACCCATCGAACCATCTTCGGACATGCGCCGTCGAGGGCGCGACATTGTCAATGTGGAGCGCCTGAAGTCCTACCATGACCCGCTCATAGTGACACGCTGCTAGGTCACCAGGCGGCTCCCTTTTCGTACCCGGGGTAATTGTAGCAAAGCGTTCGTAGTCGGTAATGGGTCGTCCTCTCAAGCGCCTTCTAGTGGGTCGCCTCTTCTCTGAGAGCACGCTCCTCGTGCAGAGAGTCGGCCCCGCTTTTGACTGTCGCCGTCGCCGAGTGCCCGCTAATAAACGTCTTGACAAGCCAAATGAAATCATTCATGCCATGGCATCTAGTCCACCATATATCGCATGTTTGCCATGCACGCATGCATGCACAATCTAGTGTACACCATGCCAATGAAACGTATATTCTGGTATATAAACGCATGACCTGTCGCTTATGTTCATCACGCACTCGTGTCATGCCATACCAATTTTGGTATATATCACTTTAACAAAACGGCCGGAAGCGCACCATGACAGTGGCATGTAAAGCATACCGTACATGACATGCATAACATGACTCGCATGTTAAGACCTCTCATTAATGTTCATCATACAGTCACATCGCGCAATGCCAATTTTAGTGTATATCAAGCTATCGAAACCGCCGCGAATGCACCATGAGCGTGGCATGTAAGTCATGACATACATGGCATGCGTGTCATAGTTCTCATGTTGCCACCTGTTATTCATGTTCTTCATACAGTCACATCGCGCAATACCAATTTTGGTGCATATCAATCTAGCGAAACGGCCGGGAATGCACCAAGAGCGCGGCATGTAAATCATGACATACATAACCCGCACGTCATGATTTCCATGTTACCACCTCTCATTTACGTTGGCCATGCAGTAGTGTCGCGCAATATCAATTTTGGTGTATACCAAGCTAGCGAAACGGCCGGGAATGCACCAAGAGCGCGGCATGTACATCATGACATACATAACCCGCACGTCATGATTTCCATGTTCTCATCTCTCATTTACGTTCGTCATGCAGTCGCGTCGCGCAATACCAATTTTAGTGTATGCCAAGCAAGTGTAACGGCACGAGTGCGTCATGGTCATGACATGTAAATCATGTCGTGCATGTCATGCATGTCATGATTTTCATGTTACCACGTCTCATTTACCTTCGTGATACAGTCGCTTCGCACAATACCAGTTTCGGTTACATCAAGCCAGCGAAGCGGCCGCGAATGCGTCATGAGCATGGCAATTAAATCATGACATACATGACATGCATGTCATGGTTTTCATCTTACCAACTGTTATTCATGTTCTTGATACAGTCACATCGCACAATACCAATTTTGGTGTATATCAATCTAGTGAAACGGCCGCTAGCGCATCATGAGCGTGGCATGTAAATCAGGTCGTACATGACTTGCATGTCATGATTTTCATGTTACCACGTCTCATTTACGTTCGTCATACAGTCGTGTCGCGTAACGCCAATTTTGGTGCATATCACGCAAGCGAAAGGGACGCGAATGCACCACGAGCGTGTCATGTAAATCATGACATACATGTCATAGATGTCATGGTTTTCATGCTACCACCTGGGTTTCATGTTCTTCATAAAGTCACATCGCACAATACCAATTTTGGTGTATATCAATCCAGCGAAACGAGCGCGAGTGCGCCATGAGCGTGGCATGTAAATCATGTCATACATGACATGCATATCATGATTATCATGTTACCACGTGTCAGTTATGTTCATCACAAAGAAATGTCTCGTCATACCAGTTTTCGT
Source organism: Rhipicephalus sanguineus (assembly GCF_013339695.2). NCBI lineage: Eukaryota > Metazoa > Arthropoda > Arachnida > Ixodida > Ixodidae > Rhipicephalus > Rhipicephalus sanguineus. The sequence continues at coordinate 5,145,731 of NC_051182.1, read as the reverse complement.
ATGTATCCCTTCATTTAAACGGCCGCGAGCGCCCCGAGACCATGTCATGTAAATCATGCTGCACATGACATGTGCGTCATGATTTGCATGTTAGGACCTGTCATTATGTTCGTCATGAACTCTTGTCACGCCGTACCAATTTTGGTATATATGAAATTAACGAAACGGCCGCAAGAGCCCAAAGGCCGTGCAATGTAAATCATGCTGGTCATGACATGCGTGTCATGATTTTCATGATATGACCTGTCATATATGTTCGTGATCAGGCCATGTTATGACACACCAATTTTGGTATACATCCTATAAACGGAACGGCCAGGGAGCCCAAAGGCCGAGGAATGTAAATCATGCTGTTCATGACATGCGTGTCATGATTTTCATGCTGTGACCTGTCATTTATGTTCGTAATAAGGCCATGTTATGACACACCAATTTTGGTATACATCCGATTAACGAAACGGCCAGGAGAGCACACAGTCGTAGGCGGCTAGATAGATAGATAGATAGATAGATAGATAGATAGATAGATAGATAGATAGATAGATAGATAGATAGATAGATAGATAGATAGATAGATAGATAGATAGATAGATAGATAGATAGATAGATAGATAGATAGATAGATACGCTCAAAGTCGCAGAAGTTCGCTAAGAAATGCTTCGCATTTAAAACTTTACTGAGACCCCGAGGAAATGGATCACGCGCTTATGGGCTTCCTTGGCAGCCAATACAAGTGCAGTTGCGAGGAACCCACTACGCTATAAATCATTGTAATTTTTCAGAAGTATGAAAGCAGGCATTATGCCATTTTTCGTCATTCTACGGAGAGCCGTGGTACCTGCTAAATGCATGTAAGGCATCATGCGCTCTTTGTTGATGCTGTGCCTGATGACGATGAAGAATTATGGCGGAGCCCTTTGTAATAGGTTGGAAGCATTCAACAACCTTCTCGTTGCGCAATTTGCATTGTGTGACGCCTGCTTACAGAATTCGCGTTGTGCGACGCTTGTGATACCCCTGTCACACCGGACGTTTTAATGTCATTCGAATGGAATGACATTCGCATCTAATGACATTATGCGGCTACTACACAGTGATATTTAATGTTATTAGAGACGAATGACTGAAGCAGTCGAATAAGGTCGAAAAGCACATTCGCTGTCGAAGTCGGACCGAATGTATAGTCTCTACACCAGAGACTACTTAAAATGTGTCATTTAGTATTCTCAATTCGACACGCATTCGTGCAAACACGCTATTAATGCTGCTTTTTTAAAGGCGTCTGTGATTTTAACGAGCATAGGTGTACGGAAGGCTGTCGCAAAATGTTTTTACTCTCCACCTCAGTGGCGTCTGGCCGCCGGCACTGTCGGCCATAATGTAAACAAGCAAACGGCTGTGTGCATGTGTATCTGCAGCGATGGAATGAACTCCACGAGCGCACTGGACCGAGGTGGAGATGTTTCTTCCCATAAGGCTATGAGAAGACAATTGTGCGTAGTTCGTTGAAAGCTGTTTTCCCGCATGGATGCGTGCGAGGCCGCGTTTTGAAAGCGAACAAACGCGGAACGCACTGAGTTTCCGTCAAATCTCTTCTTCTGGCTTATGCGCGTTCCTTGCAACGCTAAGTACAAAGCAACTAAATGTTTTACTTGCTGCAGCTTAGCGTCGTCGTTCAGCGGTACTACAGTACCTAGAATATCGGTACTGCCATGTCAGCCATTCTAGCGGCTGTGGCTACTGGCTAAGCGTCGTCTTGGCTTATGGTGGCCAGATACCCTGCGATATGAAATTTTTATCCGTGTTTATCTAGCGATACGACTTCCCACATGCCTTTTAAAATAAAGAACGTCGCTTTCATGCCACTCTACATTTACCTTCCTCAACTTTTCCAGCCATTTTGTTTCCTGTAGTATCGACATTGATATCATGAACGAATGACATTACTTTTTCCTGTGTAGCACCGCCCCGGATCGAATGGCATTCGTTGCGCCGAATGACATTCGAACCAAATGACATTAACAGCTCCAGTGTGACAGGGGTATTACTTATTTTACTCTTCTACCACGCTGTATTGCACCTGTTATTAGGGTTCCTTGCCGACATGAAGCCTGTATAGGACCTTTTTGCAAAGCAGTTTCAAGCACCGGCATGGCTCAGAGGTTGAATACTGGGCTCCCACGCAGAGGGCCTGGGTTCGAACCTCGTTCCATCCTGGAATTTTTTTTTCTTATTTCGAGCGATAGTGGTTACGGACACCAGCGGCAGCGGCGGCGGACAACTACGGCGCCAAAAACGGCCGCTGAAACGATCTCATAACAGCTTTCGCTGTAAAATTGCCACTTTTCACGATCTCGAGAGACTGTCCGAGATGTACCGTGTTTTCGGAGTAGCTTCAGATAGGCTATAGTGGACATATCGCCGTGACAGTATACCGAGCCAGAACCCTGGCATTCTGCGGAAGGAATCGTGTTCTACAGAAGACGTCATGCAATGTGTCGTGGGTTCACTTTGTCGGCAGGACACGGCAGTAGAGTATGCGAGATACCGAAATCCAAGGCGCTCCGGCAAGCCCGCTGTTACAGACAACTGCCTGTTTTCAAGTGCTCCAAGCTTCGCCCTGCGATCGGGATCTACAGCAGTTCAAGCTCATCGCCGACCGTACTACAGAGTTTATGTGGCTGTTACACCTGAGACAGCTCCGGAGCCTCATCCCGAGGGGACAACACACATCGAGCTATCCCATCTACATGGTCAAGCAGGTGCATCTATTGTAGGTTGTCCGCAAAGTGTTGGACCATGCTCCTAAGTTTGCCGTGCAAACCAAAAGGACAGCGCCTCAACTGCTCTCCCAAGTTAGGCAGGTATCACGTCTTGCCCCCAATGACAAATCCCAACAGTGCATATCTCAAGGAGTGGACATCACGATGTAAACAGCAGGCTTCCATGCTTCCTGTAAAACGTGTCGCGCGATATTAGCGGACCATGACTTTCATGTGCTCCAGGCCAATAAGGAAAGCGGGTTTGCTGTTTTGAAATCCGGCACGTTTGCTTTTAAACGCAGTCAAACTATTTCGAAATTGTTTAACTTCCACGACGGCATATCTTTGCCAAAATTGAAAAGCGAGGCAAAACATATGTGCACGCGCCTGAACCTTCTAAAGCTCAGGAAATGTGTAGAAAAGTGTACCAATGATCACCTAGATGTGTTTTTAATGTCAAAACACATAAAACTGACGCACCCCTAAGGTTATAGTATCTGAACGCAACTCATGGCGGAAGCCAATCGCCTTGTTTTTGCAGGATAAACTAAAACTTCTGCCGGTTAATGACCCGTTTCTTCTGAACAATTCAAATAAGGTATTGCGCTTTGTAAGCGCGCACCCAATAGGTATATTTCAGAGCGCTTTCTATCGACATTACAGATCTGTACTACTCTCTACCTCATGATGACATTCTTACCGGCATAGAAAGAGCCACTGACGAATACGGAGCAATAGCCTTCCAAAGCGAGACCGGACTTTCAAGCGGGAATTTTTTGGAGCTTCTTCAACTTTATCTGAAATCTACATTAATAAGTGGGAAGACGGCTGCTCTCTTCAAAAGAAGGGCATATGCATTGGATCGTACATTGCCCCAATTCTGAGTGATCGGTTTTTACCGCATGTGGACAAAACACTGGCTGACGAATTCCTACCAACAGCTGTGTGCAAGGGCTTCAGATGCGTTGATTATTATATGGTTCTTTTAGAATGTAGGCTTCATCCGATTTCAACCGAGAGGCCTTAAATGTTCTGTGCATCTCGGAAGATTTGCCTGAAACCCTTACAAATTACTCACGAAATGCCCTCAGACTCAAGCATCCGGTTCTCAGTCATTAGATTCTTGTTTAATGACAATCATTCGTGTTGGATCTCTGAACCCCGAGCTAACAAACTTATTCTCCCTTATAGCTCCGCACATTTGCAATTAATCAAATGGGGTATTAGGGGTATTACAAATCCCTGCTTCGAGAACGCCTTAGATAAATCATGCACGCACCAAATGGATACAAGCTTCAGCCAACTGTGCACTCGTCTCATTGAAGATTGAAGTAGGTTAGCTGAGGCAGTTGTTGATATCTGTTGCCGAAAAGCTGGTCAGGAATAGAAGGGTTAGCAGCAATGCGACACAACGAGCCCCGAAAGAACAAGAAAAAGGAAAAACTACGCTAATGCCTCACATTCGCAAAATTTCGCACAACATAAAGAAGGTAGCCGAACGGGTCGATGCTAAAGTGTTATTCTCCGCCCCCGATAAACTCGCTAAGCTATGCCAAATTACCAGTAAGAAAGGCAGAGAAAACAAGTCTTGCAGTAAGCAACATCGCGCCAATTTTGTTGCATACAATGAAGGTATTGTCTACCGCATAGGCGTCCGCAGGGTTCCGCATCAGGGGGGCGAAGATTCATGGCAGCGCAACCCCCACCCTACTAAGTCAATGTACGAGGCAGAGTACTAAGTCAATGTACGGCTGAAGGCCCCACCTACAGCTGTCACTGCGCTTGCGCGCTAGATCTTCAAGCGCCCGCGAGAGGCGCTCTGCGGAGCGCTGGCCCAGAGCCATATATACCCTTCGGGAGAGTTTGGCGATTGTTTCATCTCGCCGCTCTCCGAGCTCCGCCCCAGCGCCGCCCTCTTCTTGTGACGTAAACCCTCTCTCCTCGCCGGCGGCGGCGGGCGGCAGTGCCGACAGCGCGGCGCGGAGTCCGGAGCTGCCGCGACGGAGAGACGCCGGCGCGCCACACACGATCGCTGAGGAGCGCGCGTAGGTTACGAAGCTTTGTGCGAAGCCACGCGTATTCGTGGCTACTGCTCCTCGCATTCAAGCGTGAATTTATTGCGTGCGATGGGCTGTTGTTGCGGTTGGCTGTTCAAACAGCAGCGCGCAGGGTTTCCGCCTTTTAGGCTTCCCAAGGAAAAGAAGCGACGACGCCTTTGGATCAGAAACATCAGATGCAGCAAATGGACCCCGACCGACTGCTCCGTGCTATGAGAGATACGTACTTGAGTATTTAGCTTGAATATTGCTGGTATCATAAACAACGTACCATTAACACACACTTATTATTTGTTGTGCAATGGGGCCTTTTCAGGCGCACAAACTTTAAAAATAATTTTGTCACGCTGAAAAAAAGGAGTTTTATGGTTCGCGTTTCGATCGCTTGGGCAGACTGAAATTTTGCAGTGATCACGCTGTAAGTGTCAAGCGTGATGTGTTGCGTTTACATAATTACGTAAGCACGAGCTTGGGATGTTACCGTGATGTTGCGAGGGGAAGACTTATTTCGATATCGCAGGTTAATGCAGCCGCGCGTCAGCTGCGGCGGTTACCTGGCATGTGTTGTACGTTATGTACGTGGTCTGCGTTTCTGTGGCTGTCAGCCTATGATGTCATTTAACGCTGTGTTGCAGCTTGTGTACATGCTACCAGTTTCACGTTTAATTCGCGCATGTAAATTAATCTGCCCCTCTGTGCTAAGCGAATGTGCCTTGCGCTTTTTAGTCATGCACGTATAGTGCACGATGGCTGTGCTCGCGCAGGAAGCTCTTCAATGAAATTTCGTGATTAGGAAGTATAGAGCGCGAAGAAGTTGAGCAGAAAAATGATTTTGTAAATTAAACCAATAGGATGTCCGCTATCAGACTAGCCGAACGAGGTATTGTTTTCATTTAACACGCGCCTACTGGGGGCCCTGCACCTGCTCTGACGAAACCTGAGATGCCTCCGCAAACGCGAAAATTGACCGCCGGCGTCCGCGTCCCGCGTCGGCAGCGTCAACACGAGGGATGTCAAAAATCATCACGTTATGACGTGACCATACGACCAAAGATTGTGACGTCATCATGACGTCGAATAACGTGACTTCACGCGATGACGTCAGCACATGACTAGATGTGGTGTAGCAAGATTGCAGTGCCTCCGATCTTGGAGGCAGTGCAGGAACAATACATCAACTGAAGAAAAGGAAGACGGCTTTCGCCTTCGAGTGGTCTTAGGCGAATGCATAAGGGACCCTGTGAGTTTTTTTCCTCTCTCTTATTAGAGAGCTTTAGTGCCGGGGACTCCAAGCCGCTTCCTCATTCACCCTCTTACGTTCCCTTGTACTCTCAGCCGCACCCATGACTATACAAAGAAACGTAAGGGGCTTACGTACGCAAGGCACTTTGGAGTCCCGGCACTAAAATTCTCTAAGAGGGAATTTTAGGGCTCGAGATCCCCAAGCCGCTTGTGTACGCCCGCTTTCGCGGTTTTGTGGCCTTAATACAATTACGTGCGCTGGTATCTCCGTTTCTTTTAAAAGCAGAGCTGTTTAAGCTTGGAGAATCCCCGTTAGTGGCGAATAAAAATTGTCATCATCATGAACCGGCACGCAATCCGTCCTCTTCTTTATCTTCTTTGCTGCCAGAACGCGTGCACAGACTTTTCCGACGTGGTATGCAATGATTCTCACGTAACACTTGTCACGTGACATGTTCCAAAAATCACATCTGTTGTATATGCTCGTCACAGAGTCACATCACGCAATACCAATTTTGGTGTATATCAATCTGGCGGAACGGCCGCCATCGCACCATGAGCGTGGCACGTAAGTCATGCTGTACGTGACACGCGTGTCATGATTTTCATAATAACTCCTGTTATTTATGTTCGCCATACGCTCTTGTCAAGCCGTACCAATTTTGGTAAATATCAAATTAACGAAACGGCCGCAAGAGCACATGACATGCATGTCATGATTTTCATGTTATGACCAGTCATTTATGTTTGTCATACAGTCACATTATGCCATACCAATTTTGGTGTACACCCCATGAACGAAACGGCCAGGAGAGCACAAATTCGTAGGCGGCTAGATAGGTAGATAGACAGATAGATACGCTCAAAGTCGCAGAAGTTCGCTAAGAAATGCTTCGCATTTAAAAAAAAAAACAAAGATAGACGCAAACCCACAGATCTTCATAGCTCGAAAAGTCACCGATGATCACGATAATCCGTCATGCAAATTCTGAGCACAGCTTTGTGTTGAGGCAACGCGAACTGTGTTTGAATTTCTGGCTATCCGCATTGGAACATTCGTTACATATTGCCACAGAAACTGCCAGTGCTCGAATGCTACGCACGCCACTCTGTGCATTGCAGGCGTCATCGACATCCCCGTCACGACAAGCGAGACAGTAGCAGCGTACCCACCAGCCCTGCGTGCGCACGAGCTCCGACCGAAGGGCGAGCACGCATGACGGAGGAAGAAAGCGATGCAGTGGCTCGTGATATCGACAGAATGCACGTTCGCTGTCTTTCGTCCTCATTCGCTCTATCGGTTACGCCGACTACGCCAACGGCAGCACAGCGCGTATCGTAGAACGTCGTGGACTCGAATCGGCGTGCACAACTCAGTTTCACGATTATTTGGACACGTCTAATTCATTCCATATTTTTCATTAAATTTGTATAACAATGTTCTTGCACAATTTCGCTTTCGCAATTTGTTTAGGAGCGCTAGATTTCACGAATGAACAGCGCGTACATAGCCTCATCCGTGCGCCCGTCGCGCGGAAAGACTATATATGGCGGACGCCGCCGGAGCGGAGGCGTGTCGGTGACGTGAACAGCGTCATCGCCGCGCTGCGACGTCACTGCCCCGCCCATTCGCCAGACTCTCCCCATCGACGGCTCTGCGCTGGCCGCACGGTGCGGTGTTCATGGTGGAAGTGGACGACTCTGTATATGACAATGTTCGTGGTTCCGCGGCACTCTGGAAAAGTCATCTGGGCCCCCCAAATACAGAAGGATTGAGAATGCTTGATCTGAAGTGTTAATAAAACATACCCCCCCTCCCCCCCCCCCCCCATCAGCATGTGTGGTGTTTCATACAGCTTCGCTGGACATTCAAGTTCCCAGGGCGGGATGGCGGCCAATTTTTTTTTATGTGTGACACTTTGCGCTCAAAACAGTTTGTTAGGCAAGTGTCCTTCAAACCTTTGGACACGCTGAAGTGTTCATCCGACGCCTTCTTGCAACACGTAATTGACCCCTCGAAAGCAATCCCTCTATGGATCGCCTCGAACAACGTGCTTCCTGTGCTGCGAGGTGTGGACAGTGCAGTACCACCTCTTGTGTACCTATCAGATTCAACTCCAGGATGCAAATGCAATGAATGTGGTTCTGAACTTCAAAACTGAAGGCAGCGGTAGCTGGGAAAAAATGAAGCGAAGCGTCGGTGAAACAAGAACGGTCCATAGAGGCGCACCTCGAGAGTGTGGTTCCTCTCTTCTTATCTGCCCAGCGCATTAGTAGCTCCGTGTCGAAAGTGCTCCTCTCCTCAAAACGAGGCGTTTCGCTTCGTATCACGAAGCCGCCAAATGCGCACTCTGAAGCTTCTATGTCCTGCGTAGACGTGACTGCCATAAGAAGTGCTGCATTAGACCGGCTCCTCAACTCGAGGTTTCAGCAAAAACGCTTGCACCTTCCTTTTCTTTTGTTTATTTTATTTGCAGAATAGTGCAGGCCCGAGAAAGGACCCAAGCAGTCGGGGAAAAAGTGCATGAAAAGATAACGACGCAGCACGTGCGAATGTACGCATATAACAAGATCGCACACTTAACAACAAATAGCAGTAATAAATTTAAAAACGATAATATGGAAGAAAAAAGGCACGGACTGTAAAGTTATTAGTAAATAGCAAAGTCATATAGAGTCTTTTACACACTTGAAATACAATTTATAAAGAGAGTGCCTCACAAAGGTACACGCATACAAGAAACAAAGCGTATTTTATGAAGTAGTTGACGTAGCTGACAAAAAAAGGCCTAACGGACGACAATACAACCGATAAGTATAGGGCTTTATTCATGGCACATTGACGGTGACGTGGCAGACTCCGCATTTAAAAATAAGCATTAGATAACTCCGAAAAAACGTACATTGTTCCCATCTGTTATGGAATGTCCAGCAATCTGGGACATCGACTACTGCGGCAAGTCGACCCTAGGGGGAAGCGCTCGGCGAAACTCTATGGAGAGACTTTTAAAAATTGATTACTAAGAAATTCCTTATTTTTCGCAAATTGCACTTAAGGCACTTAATGCTGACAACGTTCTTATGCTGTACATCGCGATAACCGCCGGCTGGATTTTTTTCCTGAGATACTTTTGTGCATCCAATGAAAGTGCACGGGGTGATATTTCAAAAGTTCATCGTGGCGCAACCAGCATTTATTCGCTAATTGCACTCTAGTAGCTTGTGCAGTAGGACAACCTTACTATGTGTTTGCATTTTGGTAGGATGCATGCGTCGGCGTAATAACAGCGAGGTATTTATATACACCGTGTACCGCTGGTGGTGAGCAAACCTCAAAGGAGCGTGAGCGTGTTTTCTATCATGCAACGCTCCTAATTTTCTTTCAATTTAAAAACTACCGTTGAGACGCGCACGACAAAGTGACCCTTGAGGAGACTCCTCAAACTGGATGACATTCTTACATGGTTTCTTTCTTACATGAGTGTAGATTCGAGAGTTGATGGGGAGAGAAATTGGTCCCTTGAATTTCGGTCCCTTGAAAAAAAATCTGTTTCACCGAAAGGGCGAAGCAGTGAATGCGATAGCAACCGTCCACCTGATTCCGACAGCACATTTATGCCTATGTTTCATGACGCGCTACAATCGATAAAAACTAAGTTTCCTAATGCCCTACTTGTCTCATTCGGTGACTTTATTTTCCGAACATAGACTGGTCTGACCTCGTTGTCGTCACATCGAAACAAAACAATGAAAGCAACTTCGTCGATGCATGTTTAACGTTCGCTTTAACTCAAATTGTTAATGCAGGAACGAGGCAACTAAACATTCAGCCAATATACTTCATCTAGTATTAACAACCCATCCTGATAGAATGAACGCGCTTCCATACCTCGACGAAATCAGCGACCATAAGGTCATTCATGGCACCTTCCAATGTAGACTGAACCACGCAGATAAAACACGCAAAAAACTTACCCTATACGATAAGGGTGATTACAATAACTTCAATAAAGAACTAACAAAATTCTGGCAGTTTCTAGTTAAAAGATTTTAACAAGCGATCTGTCACAGAAGATTGCTTAATGCTTAAATCTAAAATGCATGAGCTAATCAGTATACTTAAATTCAACAATTCCAATTAGAGAACGTAGCACCTCCCGCTGGTTTAGCCCTGAACTCGAGAGGCTCAAAAACAAAAAATAAACAGCAATTTCGCTCCGCAAGAAACACCAACAATCCTGTGGCGTGGCAAAAGTGCCAGGCCACCAGGAAACTATTCTGCTCTGCCGTCGACACAGAGGAAGAAACATTTAGAAGGCGCAACTCCGCTACTTGCGGCGGCCAGATAATGTCACATTGCCGGAGAGCAACTTCATGCAGGCGGCGTCTAGCGGCACGCAAGGGAAATGCCGCCGTTTCGGTTTCCGAGGCCGTTCGTTTCTTGCTCAACCTTTTCCCTGCTGCAAGACATGCGCCCGCTTGAGCAGGTTTCAGCAAAATACCTGCGTCCCACCTCAGGCTAGCAAATGCCGAAGAAGAGCAGCAGCGTTATTACAGCCACGCTCACTACATAAAAAAATGTCCTCTAAAGACGATAGAAGAGGCGCTGCGGGAGATATGGACGCCATGTGGCAATACGTCGGGAAACATGAGTGCTGTGTTGCGGGCTGGTAGCCCCACACAGCAGCAGGCGAAGACCGGCGGTGACCAACGCTACCGGCGGGGACGCCAGCCAGCCCGAACACGCGGTTTGGCGCGAAGCGCTGAAGCAGAAGAAACGTCCGCACTCAACGAGTACTCTCCACACACTCTTTTATTTACACGTCGCGTGGGTAAAACAGGAATACAACGTCAAGAATGGGTATGGTAGCCATATGGCCATACATTGCAAGGAATGCAAGTGCAGTCCTGTATTCCATAAGACAAGGTTTCTGAAAAAAGCAAAAACGAAGCATGAAAGAGAAATTATAGAAGCGTTTTTTATCAGGAAGGCCTCGGATCAGTGCATTAGTACACCTTCTCTTCACTTATCCGATATAGAATATTCTTTTCTTAGTTAGCGTAATCATACATAGAATCACACGTGTTATAGAGCATGCGCACGGTACCTGCACCATGTATAAAAGCGGCCGGAGCACCTTCAATAAAGTCTAGTTGAAAGTCAGCGCTCTTTCCTGTGTGTCGTTTTCTTTTCCTTCTGATGTTGCGCTGTACCCACGATATTCAGGAATGCCAAAGCGGCGCCCCATGGCATTCGTACAGTGCAATACAGAACCGAAACCGAAACAGAACAATGACCTCGTGAAGAGGGCACGGAGGAAGGCAAGTTTCAGCGCGGTCGCATTTTCAGCGCAGCTTAAGAAACTAGGGTCTTTAGAATTATGTATCTGTGTATTTTCTATTAAGGGAACACACCACATAATACTTAGCTAGTGATGTTGCGCTTCAGATATGCGTAATGTTTGCTTTTTGATCGATAATATACACAAGTATGAACCCAGTCAGCCGTTCAAAATGGCTGGCCCTTGGGCAAGTGGTTCAACTTTGGCCGCGTGGCTGAATCGAGTGACGTGCCGACAAACAGAAAGACAGACCAATATTTCTCCGTTTAAGTATCCCAAGAAAGACTATCGTCTTTGAAAAAGGCTACTGAGAAGGCAATCCACAAAGAAAATTTGCGCGCCCGCTGAAGCAAACACCGCTGTCGTCTGCTCACGAACGCTGCTAAAGAGAACGCGCGCGAGCGTGCTCGCCCGGCCAGTAGCGCTTCTTCTTTTTTTTTTTTTTGGCGGTTGAGGCTTCGCGCCGCAAGGCGCCGCCAATTGAAGTGCCTCCGTCGGTTATCTTTATATTTTTTGTGACGTTATCTGGACGCCCGCCGACGCCCGTTCTAATGGGAGTTTCGCCTCTTAAATATTTCTTCCTCCGTGGCCGTCGATAGAGCGAAGCAGCTGTTTAAATATATCACCTTGCCGAACGCACTCCGCACTAACCCAAAACAATTTTGGAAAGTGTTTAACACACAGAACGAAAACAAATGCATATCAATAATTGATCATACCGGACAACCCATCGCGAATAACGCAGTAGCAGAAGCACTAAAACTTACATTTGCTTCCGTTTTTACCAGAAAACCCATTAATAACCTACCTGATGTCTCCCACCACAACTACCCTACCATACCAGACGTGATTTTTTCACCTGAGGGCATCCAGAAAATCATCAGATCGTTCAAACTTACGTCATCGTGTGGCATCGATGGTATAAATGCTAAGGTGCTCAAAAACACCAAAGAAATTAACAGTAATATTCTTTCTCATATTTTCCAGCAATCACTCTCATTCGGCATCGTTCCTCACGGCTGGAAAGTGGGTAAGATCGTTCCGGTTCCAAAGACGGGTTCATCTAGTTACCGGCCCATATCCCTAACCAGCATCTGTTCAAAAATAATGGAACATATAATTCATTCACAAATTGCTAATTTTCTTACTTTCTCCCTCTTTCACCCTAACCAACATGGATCTTTCCACAAGTGTTGAAGATTGGGCGAGTTGGTTCGTCGTACTTGAAATGGTATAGCGCATTACGGGGAAGAAGAAACGGCCTAGCAGACCGACACAAGAGGACAGAGCGCTCTGTCCTCTTGTGTCGGTCTGCTAGGCCGTTTCTTCTTCCCCGTAATGCGCTATACCATTTCAAGTATGGATCTTTCACCCTAACCAACATGGATTCGAAAGGGGACTTTCATGCGATACTCAGCTTGCACTATTCATCCATGACTTAAGCGCTAGCGTAGACGTTCACATACCAGTAGACGCCATTTTTATTGACTTTGAGGAAGCCTTTGACAAAGTTCCCCACAACCGCCTACTACTAAAGCTCCCTCAATAGGGGATATTCATAATGCTTGGTGCTCCAGCAAAACTGGGGGCGTCCGCCATTTTTTGTTGGGCGCCGTTGTGGAATCGTCTGCTAGCGTCTTCATAAGGAAAGGCCACGGAGAGGCTGAGCCGCAGTCGTTGGCGGCACTTTCGGACCAAGAAAATACGGCCGTTTCTTTCGTCGTCCAGCGCCGAACGGTCAGTGAACCTCACTGTACTACGACAAATCGCCGGGAACGCAATATCGGAGCTCTGCGCGCTTCAAAACTCATCCGGACGGCAGCTGCACAAGGCGCATCGCTTTGCAAAGCCGAACTGCTGTTTTCTAGTGGCGTGTGCTTCCGATCTGAGGTAAGCGGTCAAGTAAAGTGTCCATTGCAGAGGAGATGTGACTCTCAAACTTCTAAGATAACCTTGCACAGCAATACATCTACATTGTATTCCCCACTGCGATTATAAACACGCGTTAGATATCGAAACCATGTTGTTTCTGCGCGACATGTGCAACGCTGTGCTGCGTTCCTCGACTCATTTATTTAGCCACAAGTATCTCTACACCATTCGCAATAGCGTGTGCCATTGTTTTTCGAAATGAACAAGGCATGGACATGTCCAAACAAAAATACTGATCGCGCGTTTGAACTGTGTACAGAGAGAGCGGCCCGAGTAAGGCTGTTTAATGCACACTGGTTGTTTGTAGTGCCTTGTGGTCGTAATCTATCGCGCGGATTTAGTACTGTCGTTCTGGTTTTCTTGAAAGCTATACGTGTGCGTTCACTGACATATCTTTTTAAAATATTGCGCTCTTTGCTTTTGCATGCCACGGAGGCGTGCATTATCGCGCGCTATTGCGAACAGCGTACAAGCATACAAATGCCCGCGATCCGCGGAAAGGCGAGCGCGATGATCTGCCCGATCGACCTAGATCTACCTAGAGTTGCTGTATATTGTCACGTGGTCGTGACGTCGACGAAGACAACAGTCAGCACGTCCGAGATGAAACTGTTTATTTGGCCGAACTTGTGGCCGAGAAACTGAGAACTAGAACTACAGCATTACACGCTGTACAATGATAGCGGCGAACAGGGCGTCGTCTGTCGATCAACTCACAAGCGGTCAAGCGCGTCGGCTTTTATACAGGCGCTATGGAACTTTCCAGCAATATCGCTAGTGGCGGCGTTATCTCTCGACGAAGCTGGAACATTCGCGTGCGGCGCGCAATCTTAATAAAACGATCTACTAAAATCGTGAAGCTTCTCGAACACTGCTTCGCGGCCAGCGTCGAGCGTTGATAACCGTCCTTGCTGGTCAAACTCGAACACATTAAAATAAAAGAAGAAGCGGGTGCGGCATTGCCCCCCTTTGAAAAAGCATCGTCCCGATGCTTGCAACAGAACACGGAAAGGAAAAAAAAACAAGTGCATACACAAATAAATTACAATAACAAAGGAAAAAGTAGAGTCCCCAGGTTCGCTAACGCGCAAAAAACGGCTTAAGGCGCACGACATGGACGACTTCAGGTCGTGCGCGGCGTCGCTGGGAGTTCGTAATGCCGTCCGGGACGACCTCGCAGTCAAGAGCGCCGTGACGTCGAAGCACCTTGTATGGGCCGAAGTATCGCCGAAGAAGTTTTTCACTGAGCCCACGTCGGCGTATCGGCGTCCAGACCCACACACGGTCACCGGGTTGGTACTCCACGTGGCGTCGTCGAAGATTGTAGTGACGGCTGTCGACCCTTTGCTGGTTCTTGATGCGCAGGCGGGCGAGCTGTCGAGCTTCTTCGGCGCGTTGCAAATAGGCGGCAACGTCGAGATCGTCTTCGTCGGTGGCGGTTGGTAGCATTGCGTCGAGCGTCGTTGTCGGGCTCCTTCCGTAGACCAGCTTGTACGGCGTCATTTGCGTCGTTTCTTGCATGGCCGTGTTGTATGCGAAGGTCACATACGGAAGGATGGCATCCCACGTCTTGTGTTCGACGTCGACATACATGGCCAGCATGACGGCGATGGTCTTGTTTAGCCGCTCGGTGAGGCCATTGGTCTGTGGGTGGTACGCTGTGGTCCGGCGGTGGCTTGTTTGGCTGTATCTCAGTATTGCCTGAGTTAGGTCAGCAGTAAACGCCGTACCTCTGTCGGTGATGAGGACCTCTGGGGCGCCATGACGCAGGAGGATGTTCTCAACGAAGAACTTCGCTACCTCGGCGGCACTGCCTCTGGGTAGGGCCCTTGTCTCGGCATAGCGGGTGAGGTAGTCGGTAGCTACGACGATCCATTTGTTTCCGGTATTGGACGTCGGGAACGGCCCCAGTAAGTCCATCCCAATTTGCTGGAACGGCTGTCGAGGTGGCTCGATAGGCTGCCGAAGTCCGGCTGGCCTAGTCGGCGGTGTCTTGCGTCGCTGACAGTCCCGGCAGGTCTTGACGTAGCGAGTTACGTCGGCGACAAGGCGCGGCCAGTAGTACTTTTCCTGTATTCTTGCGAGCGTGCGAGAAACACCCAGGTGTCAAGACGTCGGGTCGTCATGCAGAGCCTGGAGGACCTCTGGTCGCAATGTCGAGGGCACTACGAGAAGAGAATCGGCTCGAAGCGGCGAGAAGTTCATTTAAGGAGAACACCGTTGCGCAAGAAAAACAACGTCAGTCCTCGCTTGAATACCTTGGGAACAACGGTGGTCCTGCCCTCGAGGTATTCAACAAGGCCCCTGAGTTCTGGGTCCGCTCGCTGTCGTTCGGCGAAGTCTTCGGCACTTATGGTTCCTAAGAAGCAGTCATCCTCCATGTCGTCCTGCGGCGGTGGGTCGACGGGGGCGCAGGACAGGCAGTCAGCGTCGGAGTGTTTTCTTCCGGACTTGTAAACGACGGTTATGTCAAATTCTTGAAGTCGTAGGCTCCACCGTGCGAGGCGACCTGAAGGGTCCTTCAAGTTAGCTAGCCAACACAAGGCGTGGTGGTCGCTCACAACTTTGAAGGGCCGGCCGTAGAGGTAGGGGCGAAACTTCGATGTAGCCCACATGATGGCCAGGCACTCCTTTTCTGTTGTGGAGTAGTTTATTTCTGCCTTTGATAGCGACCGGCTAGTATAACTGATGACCCTTTCGAATCCGTCGGTCTTTTGCACAAGGACGGCGCCTAGCCCTACGCTGCTTGCGTCGGTATGGATTTCCGTATCGGCGTATTCGTCGAAATGCGCAAGTATGGGAGGCTGTGGGGGATCTGAATTTGGGCGCAGGTTGGCCAGACGAACGACGTACGCTCCAAGGGACACAGGGAAGTTTAATATGACACGAACCAGGACGTCAGACCAAACATGTACACAACGAGCATAAACATATCCTATATAGCCTATTTCTAAGCCCTCAGTCACACGCACTCACAGTCTGCGGGCGTCGGTCTTGCGGTGCGGCGGCGGGTCCGAAGAAATCGACGCAGTCGGGCTTGCGGCGAACCTTGGCACGGCCACGGCAGCACGTCAGCACGGTGACGTAGCCAGGGTGTCGGAACAGCGCCGGTCGTGGCCCCGGCTGAAGAACAGCCCTGGAGGCACCCTGAATAGCATCAGGCGAGGCTCCCAGGTCGAAGACGAGCACCGGGGCGTGGCCCAGGCTCGTGGACGGCACCCGGGTGTGGACCCGGTCGGAAGAACTGCCCGGGACGAAACCCGAGCCAAGGACGGTAGGCCGGTCACAGGAGCCGAGGCGAGGCCCAGCTCAGGAGGCCACGACGATGGCGAAGCCGGAACGGAGCCAGAACTTCATGCGCTCTCGTCGAGTTCGTCCTCAGTCTTCGCAGCCAGCCCCTTCTTCCTCCTCGCTCGAGCTGCCTTTTTTGTGGCCCGAGCACCACGCGCGCCTTTCTTCATCGGCCCCGCACGCCGATCATCATAACGGGGAGCCCGCGCACTTCAAGTTGGGCACCGCACGCCGAGCACCACACGACGCCGACGCTTGTTCACCGTCCTCTTACCACACTTCCCCCCAGTTCAAGATGAGCGAGGCGGCAAGACAAGGCAAGGGCGGATACACTCACAAAGCGTAACAAAGTGTCTAAATAAGTGAAAAGTCGATGCGGTTTTACACCACTCGTCCAGCACGTGGACAGACTACTCTACACCATTGGACATTCGGCTCATATAGTCTGCACCGACATTATCAGAGCCTCGTATATAATCCACGCGGAAGTCATAGTCCATCAACGCTAAACTCCAACGGAGTATCCGTGTGTTTACTTGTCGAGCCGAGTTGATGTATCTGAGCGGTTGGTGGTCAGACTGCAAGATGAAAGGCCGACCATAGAGGTAGACATGGAACTTCTGGACACCCCACACAATGGCGAGGCATTCGCGTTCGATGGTCGAATATGTCGCTTCGCGTGGTAGAAGTTTCCTGCTGGCGTAGGACACTGGATGTAAGTGTCCGTTGTGCTCTTGCAGCAGTACGGCCCCCAGACTTTTTGACGATGCGTCAGTGCGCAATACGAAGGGTTTCTCGAGATCGGGTGCTCTTAATATAGGGTGTGTTGATAGCATCCCCTTGAGTCTTTCAAATGCATTCTGGTGGATGTCCCTCCAGTCAAGTTTATTCGGGCATCCTTTCCGTGTGAGTTCTGTGAGAGGATGGGCGAGCTCTGCATAGTTTGGCACAAACTCCCGATAATAGCCAGTAAGGCCTAGAAAAGCACGGAGTTCTTTCTTAGTTACCGGCCGCCATAGGTCGGCAAAAAATGTGGAGCTCACTCAGACTCACTCACGAAACATATCTTACCCTTAGGGCTCACTCGGACTCAAGCTCACCAAACTTTTCCTCATCCGGACTCACTCGGACTCAGACTCACTATAATTTTTCTTACCCGGACTCACTCAGACTCAAACTCACGGCTCGATATGAGTCTGAGTGAGTCTGAGTGAGTCGACTCATGAGTCCGCTAGCCTGTAATTAGCCTTTTTCGACCATAATGTCAATGCTCTTTAACGCCAATATCTCGCATAATCGGTGCGCTACTTAGCGCATTTTGATCTCGTACCTTCAAAGACGAGTTATCTGAGTTCGCAGTTCAATAAGGATCTTTTTGTTGAAAGAGATGACTCACAAGTGGTATTTTGATCAGTAACTTGCCGTGAAGAAGTTTGCGGGGGTAGGTCAAGGCACCTCCTCCCCTTCTCCCTCCTCAACTCATGCGTCTGTTCAATAAATATTGAGCTGACGTATGAACGGTAGCGCGTTAAATTATGTGGGAGTATACGTGAGTATAAACGTGAGCCGACATAAGGCTGATAGTGATGCTGAACTTGAGTAGATAAGACCATAGGTCGGCAAAAAAATGTGGAGCTCACTCAGACTCATAGGTCGGCAAAAAATCTGGAGCTCACTCAGACTCACTCATGAAATATATTTTGCCCTTAGAGCTCACTCGTGCTCAGACTCACGAAAATTTTCTTCAACCGCACTCACTCGGACACAGGCTCGCTGAACATTTTCTAAGCCGGACTCACTCGGACTCAAACTTACGAAATTATTAATCACTCGGACTCACTAAGACTCAGACTCACGGCTCTATCTGAGTCTGAGTGAGCCGACTCATGAGTCTGTTATAGTACAATTGGTTTTGTCGACTATGGTGTGAATGCTCTTTCACGCCAATATCTCGCATAATTGATGCTCTACTTGGCGCCTTTTGATCTCGCACCTTCAAATATGAGTTACCAGAGGTTGCAATCCAGTAAGGACATTTTTATTGAAAGGGATGACTCAGACGAAAAATTTTTATCACGAACTTCCCGTGAAAGAGTTTTTGGGGGCCGGTCACGGCCTATCCACCCCCCCCCCCCAACCTCTGTTACTCAGGCCTCTGATTTATAAATATTGAGCTGGCGTATGAACTCTAGGGCTTTGAAGTATGTGTGAGTCGATGGAACTATAAAGGTGAGCCAACATAACGCTGATAGTAATGCTGAAGTGGTGCAAATAGAACGATAGGTCGGCAAAAAGGTGTGGAGCTCATCAGACTCACTCAAGAATTATATTTTGTGCTTAGAGCTCACTATGACACAGACTCACCAATGTTTTCCTCAACCGGACTCACTCGGACTCAGAATCACTAAAAAGTTTCTCTTCCGGACTCACTCGGACTCAAGCTCACCAAAATATTACTCACCCTGACTCACTCAGACTCAGACTCACGGCTCGATATGGGTCTGAGTGAGTCTGAGTGAGTCGACTCATGAGTGAGTTTGCCGACCTATGCTCAGACTCACTCATGCAATATATTTTGCCCTTAGGGCTCACTCGGACTCACACTCACCAAAATTTTTCCCAACCGAACTCACTCGGACTCAGACTCACAAAAACTTTACTCACCCGGACTCACTCAGACTCAGACTCACGTCTCAATATGAGTCTGAGTGAGTCTGAGTGAGTCGACTCATGAGTGAGTTCGCCGACCTATGCCGGCCGCTTGGCAGACGCAATTTTCTGCGATGTTTCGTTCACTGGCTGTAACATGCCTTGTCCTACAACGTGGCCAAGGAAACTTGTCGTCAGGAATCCTATCTCACTTTTCTTGGGCTTTACAGTGAGATTGGCTGCTCGTACGCGCTCGAATATTTGAAGTCGCCAGATGTTCCTCCCATGTTTTGGTGGCGACGAGAACACCGTCAAAATAGTAGTATACGTGAGGGATGGCGCCAACAACCTCTCTCATCAGCCGATTAAATACGGCGGGTGCAGTCTTAATGCCGAACGGCATGAATCGGAACTGGTACAAGCCCGAATCGCATGCGAATGCTGTAAACTCTTTGGATGCGCTCGACATCGGCACCTGCCAGTATCCTTTCGTAAAGTCGAATTTCGAAAAATACTGACGTCCCGTGAGTTGTGCGAACATCATGTCGGGTCGCGGTATCGGCTCCGAATCCGGTACGACTACACTATTTAGCTGTCGAAAGTCAATGCACAGGCGCATCGTGCCGTCCTTTTTCTTGACGACAACAATCGGTGCCTGATAAGCAGATGTTGATTTTTCAATGATGCCTAAGCGCAACATCTCTTGGATCTCTTTTTCCACAGCTTCTTTAACTGCGAATGGCATCGGATATTGCTTGACATGGATGGGTATATCCGTCGTTAGCTTGAAGCGGCACTGTAGCACATCGGTTTTTCCTGGCAAATCAGAGAATATGTCTTGATATGTTTCAAGCAACTCCTCTACTTGTTTCCGCTGGTCTTTAGTAAGGTTAGAGCCTACAGTCACGTCTCGCCAATTCTGCGTTTGCACGAGTGGGGCATGAAGTGAATTCTCCGCGTTGTCAGTTTCCATTTGGTTGATTGACGTCACAGCAGCAGCTGTCGTCGTGGACATGTCAGTGGCCTTCCGCAGCTCATACCTTTTCAGCATGTTGATGTGGAAGACAGTGGTTCTGTGACCAAGGTCGACAGCATAATCCAATGGGCTCTTCTTGTCTATCACAGTAAAAGGGCCCTTCCATGTGAGGATCAGTTTGTTGTGATCCGCGGGCAGCAGCACGAGAACTTTGTCCCCCACGCATAAGTCCCGTTTCTTCGCCTTGCGATCATAATAGCTCTTCTGGCGAACGTGTGCCTTCGCAAGGTCCTGAGACACAATTTCGAGGTTTGTTGGAGTCGTTCCCGCAATTCTATGATATATTCGTAGGCCGACTTGGTCACGTCATCCAGCTTTGGGTTCGTCCACAGGTCTCTCAAAATCGTCATGGGACCACGAACGTACCGGCCGTAGAGTAACTCGAACGGCGAGTACCCAGTACTCTTTTGTGGCACCTCTCGATAAGCGAAGAGAAGGGGCCCGAGGTAGCGGTCCCAATTCTTCGGGCACTCCTGACACATTCGTCTGAGCATGCGTTTCAACGTGCCGTTGAATCGCTCCACCAACCCATTGGCCATCGGATGATATGGGGCTGTCGGTAATTGCCTAATTGATAGTAGTCGGCTGAACTCCTTCATTAACGACGACATGAAGCTTGCCCCGCGGTCACTTACTATTTCGCGCGGTAACCCCACTCGAGACAGCATTTCCATTAGTCCTTCTGCCACGATCTTGCTTTCCATTGAAGGCAGTGCAATGGCGTCTGGATACCTCGTCGCAAAGTCCACCATGGTTAGGATGTACCTGTTGCCCTTGGACGAGGTCGGTGACAAAGGGCCGACGATGTCGATGCCCACGCGAGAAAACGGAGTCTCAATGACTGGCATGGTACCAAGCGGAGCTCGACCGACTAAATGGCGCGGGACAGTCCGCTGACAGATGTCGCAGGACTTCACAAACCTCTTGGTTTCCGATTGAACTCCTGGCCAGTAAAATTCGGCAAGGATGCGGTCAGTTGTTCGGGAGATCCCTTGATGACCGGCGAGGGTTACTTCGTGGGCGAGCTTGAGCACCGTCTCTCGCAGCTGTCTCGGCACAACCAGTTGCTCGAGTTCCTTCTCCGACAGTAGCTTGTGCTTATGATATAATATTCCATCGGCAAGAAAGTAGCGTGTTTCCCGATTATTTACAATTACCTTTTTACCAACGCTTTCGTAACAACGCCGTAATGACGGGTCACTTCTTTGGTATTCCTCGAGAGTCGTTTTATCCATGGTTGTGACAGTGGCTTTAAGAACAGGTAGACAGGATGTGGCGCGTGTCCCTTCTGCTGCTGCAGCGCTGTCAACGAGTGGATCTTGATCTTCGGTTCCACGAGGCGTGCAAGTTGTCTCTTCGGCTGCTGGTAGGTACCGTGAACCCTTCCCGACATCACCTTGCTTATCGTCCGCGATACTGTGCACGGGCGAGTTAGCGGCCTCGGTGACGACCTCCGGTCCGCTATCCTGCTGACTCCCACGACGCTGCTGAGAATTGTGCGAATATCCTTGCTCTGCAGACCGGACACCTTCGATGTTGCCTAGCACGACATCATACAGCGGGTTCTTCATGCATTTAGCTCGCACGATACCGGTAAAGAACGGCGTGTCCAGATAAACTATTGCCTCTGGCAAGTAGTGCACGGTTCTATCGAGCAAGAAAACAGGGCTTGTGGTACCCGTAAACTTTTCTTCCGGGACAAGTCTTTCTCGTACTACTACGGTGTTGCATCCCGTATCTCGAAGAACAGATACTGTCTTGCCCTCGAGCAATCCTTTCGCCACAGGTAGAGTTCCGACGTCAGCCGCAGTTGGGGTAGGTGTCGACGTGGTATTCACGACTGGAATAGTCTCCCCATTCTGCAACACGACGTACCCATCCTCTGGTGTCTCCGATACAGCAGTGCCGCCTACTTCTTTGGGCGACAACATACATGACGCCAGCCGCCTTTCCTGAGTTCTAGTTGCCTCCGCAGACGAACCGTTCTTGCCACTCGACCAGCCTGTTGCTGACTGGTTATTTCTCGTCCGAGACCAACATTCAGACGCTCGGCGTTGCGCAAGAAAAGCGACGTCAGTCCCCGCGTGAATACTTTCGAAACAACGGTGGTCCTGCCCTCGAGGTATTCCACAAGGCCCCTGAGTTCTGGGTCCGCTCGCTGTCGTTCGGCGAAGTCTTCGGCACTTATGGTTCCTAAGAAGCTGTCATCCTCCATGTCGTCCTGCGGCGGTGGGTCGACGGGGGCGCGGGACAGGCAGTCAGCGTCGGAGTGTTTTCTTCCGGACTTGTAAACGACGGTTATGTCAAATTCTTGAAGTCGTAGGCTCCACCGTGCGAGGCGACCTGAAGGGTCCTTCAAGTTAGCTAGCCAACACAAGGCGTGGTGGTCGCTCACAACTTTGAAGGGCCGGCCGTAGAGGTAGGGGCGAAACTTCGATGTAGCCCAGATGATGGCCAGGCACTCCTTTTCTGTTGTGGAGTAGTTGATTTCTGCCTTTGATAGCGACCGGCTAGCATAACTGATGACCCTTTCGAATCCGTCGGTCTTTTGCACAAGGACGGCGCCGAGTCCTACGCTGCTTGCGTCGGTATGGACTTCCGTATCGGCGTATTCGTCGAAATGCGCAAGTATGGGAGGCTGTGGGGGGTCTGAATGTGGGCGCAGGTTGGCCAGACGAACGACGTACGCTCCAAGGGACACAGGGAAGTTTAATATGTCACGAACCAGGACGTCAGACCAAACATGTACACAACGAGCATAAACATATCCTATATAGCCTATTTCCAAGCCCTCAGTCACGCGCACTCACAGTCTGCGGGCGTCGGTCTTGCGGTGCGGCGGCGGGTCCGAAGAAATCGACGCAGTCGGGCTTGCGGCGAACCTTGGCACGACCACGGCAGCACGTCAGCACGGTGACGTAGCCAGGGTGTCGGAACAGCGCCGGTCGTGGCCCCGGCTCAAGAACAGCCCTGGAGGCACCCTGAATAGCATCAGGCGAGGCTCCCAGGTCGAAGACGAGCACCGGGGCGTGGCCCAGGCTCGTGGACGGTAGCCGGGTGTGGACCCGGTCGGAAGAACTGCCCGGGACGAAACCCGAGCCAAGGACGGTAGGCCGGTCACAGGAGCCGGGGCGAGGCCCAGCTCAGGAGGCCACGACGATGGCGAAGCCGGAACGGAGCCAGAACTTCATGCGCTCTCGTCGAGTTCGTCCTCAGTCTTCGCAGCCAGCCCCTTCTTCCTCCTCGCTCGAGCTGCCTTTTTTGTGGCCCGAGCACCACGCGCGCCTTTCTTCATCGGCCCCGCACACCGATCATCATTACGGGGAGCCCACGCACTTCAAGTTGGGCACCGCACGCCGAGCACCACACGACGCCGACGCTTGTTCACCGTCCTCTTACCACAGAGGCGTCTGCAGGCGTCGTTTCAATTCTTGAAATGCTTGAACTTTTATTATTATTTATTCAATACTGTGGGCCTTTTCAGGCCTATACAGGAGAGGGCATACAAAATAAGGTGGACTTCATATCAGGAAAAAGTAAAAAGGGAGAATCCGCAGTACAAGGTAACCATAACAGCGACAACACCAAAGAAAAAGTAATAGATGAACCATGCATATAAGTGTTTCAAGGGTGTAAAAAAACAAAAACAAAAAAAACGCGTACATGTTTATGATAAATAAGAACATAGCAATAACAAGGTTATGCCCTAGGAACAAGTAACATGAAATACTACATGTGAGAACTGTTAACACGTGTAACAATGTGCAAGTACATGCGCGATACAGTGTTTTTGCCTTTATTTGCGCACATAGACCAGTCAATTTATTCCGATGCCTCTAAATGAGATTCCAGCAGCGACAAAAATGAATCAAGTGATTGAGCTCTGACGACGTCATTCGGCAGGTCATTCCACAACTCTATAACTGCGGGAAAAAAAGAATACTTAAAAGTGTGACAGCGTGACAAGAATGGGCGTATGCATTTCTCGTTGTTAGTTCTGCTGGATGACGGTTCGGAGCTTTTAGGTACGTGTCCTTATTTATATTTACTGAGTTGTTCGAAAGAAGGAAAAGAAACTTCAGACAAGCCAACTGTCGTCGGCTAGCGAGAGTTGCGACACGTGCTTGCAAACGCAGCGCGGAAACACTTTCCTGCCTGGCATACTTTGAGTAAACAAATCTAAGAGCCCTATTTTGAATTTTTTCTAATACGTCAGTCATGTTCTTTTGGTGCGGGTTCCAAACTATTGCTGCGTATTCTAAGACGGGTCTAATCAGTGTTTTGTATGCTGTTAGTTTAACCTGAGGGGAAGTGCCAGTCAGTTTACGCCTTAAAAAGCCTAGTTGCTTGAATGCTCGTGCAAAAATCTGATCAATATGAACGTCCCACTTTAAAGACTGCGTTATTGTGACCCCCAAGTACTTTACGGTATTCACGTGTTTTATGTCTGCCGCAGAGAGAGTATTTGAAGTGGAGTGGTGTCTTTCTATGGATAATTGTAATACACATAGTTTTATCTGTATTAACTTGCATACCATGTTTTTCACACCATTTTCCAATATTCTCTAAAGATTTGTCGAGCTTTACCTGGTCCTCTGTTGTGCTAGTAGGAGAGTATATGACGCAGTCGTCTGCAAAGAGCCTCATTGTAATACCTGGTTGCATAGCCGTGTAAATGTCATTGATGTAGACGAGAAAGAGTGTTGGTCCCAGTACGGATCCCTGGGGAACTCCAGAAAACACGCCGGCGCGATTAGACGCAGCATTGTTAAAGGAAACATACTGGGTACGATTGGAGAGATAAGCAGCAATCCAAGAGACTATTTTCGAGTTAACGCCAAGTGATTCAAGTTTTTGTATGAGCAACGAGTGCAGGACGCGGTCGAATGCCTTGGAGAAATCAATAAATATCGCATCTACCTGTTGTCTAGAATTAATAGCTGCGGCAAAATCATGAGTAATTTCTAAAAGTTGTGTAGTGGTCGAAAGCTTCCTTCGAAAACCGTGTTGGTTGGGGTAAAGCAGGTTATTATCCTCCAGGTAGTTCATCAGTGCTTTATTTATGATATGCTCCATTAATTTACAACACGTGCTTGTCAGTGATATTGGCCTGTAGGTGTTTGTCAGTTGTCTGTTCCCGCTTTTATGGATAGGAATCACTTTCGCACACAACCAGTCACTAGGAAGCACCGCTGTTTCTAATGACAAGGAAAATACCCTCTGCAGGAAAGGGGATAACTGAGCAGCATAGCGTTTGAGAAATGCATTAGAAATTTCATCCGAGCCTTGCGATTTTTTGGCATCAAGCTGAAGAAGCAGGTTGAGGATACCAGATTCTGATATTGTTACCTCTGGCATGTGGCCTTCGTTGTTAGACAACACTAAATATGAAGGCTGCGTACGTGTAAAAACTGACTGGAAGTAAGTGTTAAATGCATCTGCAATAGTCCGCGCGTCTTCAACGATACTACCCGATATTTCCATTTTAGTCACAGAGCTTTCTGGTTTGGATAAGTACTGGCAAAATTTACGCGGTTGGTTTACCATAAAATCAGTTAACGTGTTTGAGAAAAAGTTGTCTCTAGCAGTCTTTATTTCCGTTTTTAACTGGCGCGAAAGCTCGTTGAACGCAACGGATTTGTTTTTTAGTCTGCGGATTCGTTGTACTCTTCTTTTTAGGTGAATTATGCTTCTCGTAATCCATGGCGTTCTACGTTTAGTTCTCTTTAGCTTAGTGGGTATAAAGGTTCATTCACAATGTGCGATTCCAGATTTTAGTTTGTGCCATAGATCAACAACACCAGATGGCGTTTAAAGAAATCGTCTTGTAATGCTTCTAAGAAGTCTATAACGCTTTCGTCGTTCGCTCTGCAGTAATCCTTAACTGATATGCGCGTCGTAGCATGCGATACGCGGCTACCCATGCCATGAAATGTTAATAGAATGAGCTTGTGGTCAGAGATTCCCTCTTCAATACTTATTTGTGGTGCTAAGAAGCCAGACACAAACGCAAGGTCGAGCACTGAACACGCCGACCCATGGATGCGAGTCGGTTCCATCACATGCTGTGTCAACGAGAAACTGAACATTATATCAAAAAGTATGTCTGAACCTTTAACAGCAGCGTTTCCGCTGGCAAAAGTGCCCCAATTTATTCCTGGCATATTAAAATCTCCAGTAAGTATCACTTTCGTTCGCTCGTTCACACAGCCGTGAAGAAAGTTCTGTAGCTTTACAAGATATTCGTCAGGGGCACCCGGACACCGGTATACACCACCAATCAACACAGGAACGGTATTAATCAGGACCCTACACCACACACTTTCGTGACCAGCAATACCGCTTTCTTTTTGAAAAGACAGGTTTCGTTTAATGGCGATGGCTACACCCCCACCACGGCCATCTCGATCTGTACGAAGCAGTGCGTATGCTGACGGCACTATCTCTGAGTCGTGAATGTCGGGGTTTAGCCACGTTTCCGTAATAACTACTACATCAGGTCCGTACAATAGCAACAGTTCTTCAAACTGCTGTATTTTGTTTACAATACTTCTGGCATTAAAACACAACAGCGTGAATCGTTCTTTTGTTTGTTGTCACGTTCGAGAAGTGCTTGCCTTCTTGCGACCATGGGGAAGAGCATGTTTCACAGCTACCATATCATTTTCTGTCTCATTCCATGTAAAGTATTCTTCGTTGGTTTTAAGCTTGTCGTAAACTAGCTTCACCTTATCTCCGTTACTGCGATTCAGCGCAGACGCCTGCCACAGTTTCTTCCGAGTGTCACGAACAGACTTTGAGTAATCTTCAGATATAGATATCTCTGTATTTTTTAGTTTATAACAGTTACGTAGTACCAACATTTTTTCTGTGAAATCATAGAAGCGCAGTATTACCGGTCGGTCGCGGTTAGGCTTCTTAAAACCGAGTCTGTGTACGCGCTCAACAGATTTTACTTCGATGCCCAACATTTCGAAAAATATCCCTCGCGTCACCAGTTGTTCCACCGCTTCTGGTTTTTGTTCTGTTTCTTTAAGACCGTAGATGACTATATTGTTTCGGCGGCTTCTGTTTTCAAGGTCTTCAATTTTGTTGTGCATTTCAGCGAATTCCCTGCGCATGGCCGATACGGTTTCTTCGCATTTTTTGACCTTCTCCTGATATTGCTTTAATGACGTAAGCGTACACTCAATCTGCGAAAGCCTTAGCTGAACATCTTTGAGACCCGATTCAAGAGCTGAATGCGATGTCTTAATTTCAGTGACGGCTTTTAGTATTTGGTCTATTTTGTCAGGACCTGGGTTTTCCTCAACATCACCACTCAGTTGCAATAACAAAAATATCACGCGAACACACTCTTGGTAGCAAAACAACATGTGCTGTGGGCTTGGCAGCACAACTAGACCTACATGACTAGATTTAGTGCATTTAACAAGGGACCATTTATCACCAACCTGTAGAACGAAGAGCACGTAGTTTATCATGGTGCTCCGGACGGTGCTGCCAAGCCCAGTGAAGCGCGCGCGGATCCTGTTGGGCCTTTTATGCTGTCCCGCTGACGTGCCATGTGTCGCTGGTGCACCGAAAGGGTTCTCCGGACATGACGTGGGAAGCGTTTCACCATGATGGGGTCCGTTCTGCCATGCTGATAGCGATAGCAGCGTCGTCCCAACTTGCACGTGTTGTCGGTTACTTGATGTCGTAGGCGCTGTGACGGAATGACCACAGCAATCCAGCAGGGAAGGGCATTCAGTTCCGTGAAGTCCGAGGAATACCTGTAGAACGAAGAGCACGTAGTTTATCATGGTGCTCCGGACGGTGCTGCCAAGCCAAGTGAAGCGCACGCGGATCCTGTTGGGCCTTTTATGCTGTCCCGCTGACGTGCCAGGTGTCGCTGGTGCACCGAAAGGGTTCTCCGGACATGACGTGGGAAGCGTTTCACCATGATGGGGTCCGTTCTGCCATGCTGATAGCGATAGCAGCGTCGTCCCAACTTGCACGTGTTGTCGGTTACTTGATGTCGTAGGCGCTGTGACGGAATGACCACAGCAATCCAGCAGGGAAGGGCATTCAGTTCCGTGAAGTCCGAGGAATACCTGTAGAACGAAGAGCACGTAGTTTATCATGGTGCTCCGGACGGTGCTGCCAAGCCCAGTGAAGCGCGCGCGGATCCTGTTGGGCCTTTTATGCTGTCCCGCTGACGTGCCAGGTGTCGCTGGTGCACCGAAACGGTTCTCCGGACATGACGTGGGAAGCGTTTCACCATGATGCGGTCCGTTCTGCCATGCTGATAGCGATAGCAGCGTCGTCCCAACTTGCACGTGTTGTCGGTTACTTGATGTCGTAGGTGCTGTGACGGAATGACCACAGCAATCCAGCAGGGAAGGGCATTCAGTTCCGTGAAGTCCGAGGAA
>NC_051182.1:5079126-5116905 GCF_013339695.2 Rhipicephalus sanguineus | reverse complement strand
GGTGCGATTAAACGCTTTCTGCAAGGCACAGGCTTGCGCACGGCCAGTCTATCTCGAAGATCGCGGCGAGTACGCCTCAATAAAGACATTTGTGCTATATAATTCTTTGCTTGCCATAAAAGCGTGAAGCGGCAGCGTGCTCAGAAAATATACACAAGCGAGAGGCTGCGGTTATCACTTCGTCATGTGTGCATTAAGGCTAACTTTTGTTTTCATTTGATTCGGTTGTAGTTATCTGCCTCGGTGGTACGATGGCTGCGGTGCTCGGCTGCTGACCCGAAAGTCGGGGCTTCGATCTCGGCCGCGGCGGTACCATTTCGATGGAGGCGAAATGCTAAACGCCCGTGTACTCTGCGATGTCAATGCACGTTAAAGAAAAACAGATGGACGAAACTTCCGGAGCCCTCCGTCGCGGCCTTCACTTTTTTAGAAAAAACGCCTCTATTTTCATAATTAATTTTCGGTAAAATACCTCCCTTCACCAGAATCCCCCCCCCCACCCCCCCCCCCACCGTGGCTACGGGCCTGGCGTACACTATTCCAAAACACCCTAATATTAGTAGGTCGGAATACGTTTCGATAACAATTTTGCATTGCGCACTTTGTTCGTCTCTAAGACAAAAAAAAGAAACAGCATATCATACGGTAATTACGTCATTAGGTTGGCCTAGAGCGAATACATTATGCTGCAGAAATATGATTATGGCCGTATTATCTGACAGTTGTCTGCTAAGTGACAGCGTGTGTGGTGAAGCGCATCCATTTTACGATATTTTCATTAATTAGTGACAACTTGTGAAATAAGTAGTGACAACTTGAACTTTCTGGATTTATGTGTATATTCTCATCCAGTTGGCGATGTGTGAGCTGTGCCAGACTTATTCAGTCACATCAGTGCAAGTCAGCTCAATGCAATCCTGATGGCAGAGGGACAGTCATTAAAAAAACGTGACTCGCATAAGAATATTATGAAGCTTTGAAGCAAGGCCAAGCAGCCATTAAACATTATCACAGTTAAAAAAAAGCTAATGTTCAGTGGGACCAGAACACCTTTCGTCATTTCTTATGGTTTACTTCTGTAAGTCATATGTAAGCTTCCTACCTTCATCCTTCTTGATGAATATAAAAACTGAGTTCAGTGCAGCACCAGAAACAGTAGACAATGGCACCCAGGTCACCAGATGACTCTATCGCAAATTCTCAAAGGATGTGTTGTTGTGCACCTACTCCATGCTGTATCATGCTTTGTTTTGAGCTCTTTGATTTGCATGATACGCGGCAAATAACTCAATTTATCAGAAACTCAAATGCTGTGTTTTTGACGAAATGGTAGGTGTGGAGTGAGCTTGAAACTGCAAGTATTTGCTTTCTGGTCTCACACAGGCAGTGCAATTCTGTTTGGCTGTAGTGTGAAGGTTATGAACGTTTGTGCAGTTGGCAACACTACACTACTGGACTTGATGTGTATATTTCGCAGGTGGAAAAATTCTCCAGTTCCAGCTGGATTATTGAACCGGAAATTTTTCCCAGCTGGTTACTTTTTCAGGTGGAATGCTTTTTCTAACTGGAAAAATCTCCAGCTGGGAGAATTTCCGGTTCAATATTGCAGCTGGAACTGCAAAATATTCCCAGGTGGAATACATGCATTTTCCAGCTGTAACTGGAAGTTATTCCCAGCTGGAAAGCATGACTATTCCAGCTGTAACTGGCAATTACTCTAAGCTGGAAAGCATGAATTTCCAGCCACAGAAGATTTCACTGTTGGCTGGAAAGCATGATTTTTCAGCAGGAACAGATGTCCGTCTCAGCTGTAAATTGCTGGACTCCTATCTTGAACCAGTAGACATTCCTGCTGGACATGACAGCATCTCCCACCTGACATGTTCATTTACGTTGTTCCAGAGGGTGACAGGAGTAAACCACATTCCTTGCGAGTCGTAGCTAGGTGAAATTGTGGGTGAGAGAGTTTTCATACATGTGGTGTGGATGCTCGCCAGCTGTTTTGGTGGCTGCCTTGTAAATCCACAGGCAAACTGGTTCGGTAAACTGCACAAATTGAAATCACAGCGTTGCTGAATCTTGAAGGAATTTATCGCAATGCATCTGCAGCAGCTGTTACAAGAACACATCCCGAATGTCCTCTTCTATAAGGCTTCGTGTGCTTCAACACCTGAAAGAAACATTTACTTGCAGTAAGTGGAAAAGCAGTGAACTTAATAAACTCCACATTGACGTAAATGCAAAAAAAAAAATCAGACGGGGACACATACCTTGCCATGGCAGCCATTCTAGTTTTTATAACTGTAGGTTTTTTCAGTTATATAAAAAATAAAATCGTACCTTTAATAAGATTAAAAAATGAGCATGGTGTCAGTGCCAATCCAGATGAAAGAGCACTGAGCAGCCAATAGGTTTAGTGTACGTTGCATGGTGAAGTTCGTTTTTAACTGTAACTCGTAAGGAGTTTCTTGCATAATTCTAGCTAATATGTAATTTGGCTTGAACCATCAAATGAAGAAGCGAGTACTTGTTTGTTACGTGTAAAGTAAGTAGTGTCTAGATAATTCTAGCTAATATGTAATTCGGGTAAAACCATCAAATGAAAAAGCTAGCACTTGTTTGTTATAACGTGTTAAGGTAGTGCTTTTCTTTTAACTTCAGCTCCACTCACCATCATGTACACCTGTCGGAAGTAGCTTCCCACAATTTACCCCCAGAAACATTCTTGTCAAGCAATTTTGTGTTCATTGGCGATTTTATACGACCATTTGAAAAAAACTGGTATGGCGCAAAGACGATGGCGACGAAATGACACGAGCTGCAACTTCCAACTGTTTATTAACAGGAACCATGTCGATTTATATAGGCTGCCGAACAAGATAATCATTACATAAATAGAAACATGGAGGAGCTAACATTTCATCATGAGCCACTGAAAGAGTCGAGACATGCGCTGGAAGCTGCATTGACCTGAGCTGTAAAATCATGCCAGCACACATGAACGAACACATGTCCATCACAGGATCAATCCGAGTGAGAAGCAAATGGGGCAGCGCACAACCTAAACTTGGCACGTTACAGGCTATCTTTCAAAAACATAACTTTTTAACACGAAAGTGTTTTATGCCGGGGCCCACCAAGACTTCAGTGACGTATTTCCGTCACGGAAATGACGTCGAAAAAATATACACAATCAGATGGTAAGAAAAAAAGGTACCGTCAACGGGCATCGAACCCACGACTGCTCGGTCGCAACAGCCGATGCCGGGCACGCTATCCACTGCGCCACGGTCACAGACTCCGGAGGTTTTACGAACGCGCCTTTATATCTACCATTCTCCCGGTCGGCTGGGTGGTGTTGACCTCTGGGAGTGGTAAGGTAAAGTAATTCGTCATTGCTGTGGCCTCCGCGACTAGCACCTGCAACGCGTTACGCGTCGGTTCCCATTCGGCCGCGTTTTCAATAGAAGTTGAATTTGTCAATGCCTTAACACACCGCGAGGTGGCGACCTTTGCCCAAGCGTCGTAAAAGCGTCGGCCTCGCTCAGCATCACGCCAATACAAACCAAAAATAGCTCTGCGACGCGCGCCTGCCTTACCTGGCTGTAACACCGCGTTCCATGCTCACGCGCTCGCCCCGAGAAAAATCGCGGCCGGGCTACCAAGGCGGCACGACGCGCTTTGCGTTTCTCTAGTCCGGCCGTGGTGTTCAATCACATTTTAACATGCCGCGGGATGGCGACCAAGTTCTGCGTCCAATATGCGACGCTCTTCTGGCTATCACACCTCGTTCTCTGATGACGCTTTCACCGTTAACTGCTACAGCTACCGCAAAGGTTTGTTGAATCATTTAACATGGACGTTAGTCGTCGGGATGGAGATGTACCACCAATCATCAAAGTGGGTGCATACACGTTAAACAGCGCCAGTAGCTGCCAGACATCAATATACATTGTGCAAACTCTCTTATATCAATGTACAGTAAGCATTCATTTACTTCTATAAGGGCACGCTTTAGTTTCGTGTTATTCCGATTCCTATAACGGAGGGATCAACCGTATTTTTTTCTCATTTAAATCTATTGATGGCGCACTAACGCACTGACTACCTGCCCTTTTTATTAGGAATGTCTCAATCGTCTCCCTTTCAGTGCGGCTGCTTGCTCTCCTTAGAAAAGTTGTTTGGCTTAAGTGTGGCGCACAACCACAGTGCTTGCAGAGGTCTGCCAAGGCGCCAGTCCCGTCCTCTCTGCCTGTTCGTGTGCTGCTCTGCGCTACAAATTTTTCCTTCAGATGTCAAGGGCCCACCCATCTTGCTGCTGACCGCCAATCGGTGCTCCCTTGCACGATCACTGAAACACTGGCCCGTTTGGCCGATGTACAGCCTACCGCAGCTTAGGGGAATATTGTACACCACATTGCTGACACACTCGGTGTATTGCGTGGCGTGCTTCTTGCAGCATGCAGCCAGCTGCTTATTTGCCATCAAGGGGCAAATCCTGGCCAGATTGCATGGAGCAGAAAACACAATGCGAGGACTACATTGTATCTGTCTGCAATGTTTATATTGTACGAGAACCACTGAACGCAAGGTATTACGTGCAATATAGGGAAGATCCCAGCCACTGACACCCAGTATGTCAGCATTGTGGTATTATGGAACAACTTCAAAGCGCCAAAAACAAGCACAGACGAAAAAGACTGGACACAACGAGTTGTGTCCAGTCTTATCCGTCTGTCCTTGTTTTTGACAATGAAGCTAAGGAACATACAGGTGAAATTATTTGCATGTTTTAACTGCAGTATAGTATAATTATGACATAGATGTAAAGCACTTAAAGTGGATGAAAAATCAACTCGCCGCTTGTAGGGACCGTACCTACAGCCTTCTCAGGATTACACAAACGTAACTACCCAATACAGTGGATGGGAAAGTGACAGCCGTTACAGCTCAATTCGTAGAGCATAGGACGTGTTACCCGAAGTTTGTAGGTTCCGTTAATTAAATCTTAGCACGCTCTGACTGCCTCTCTACGAGGTGGCTGTTCTCTGATCATTGAATGACATGCGGATCGAGGCAACGACATACTTGCGAACATGCATTTGTAGTAGGACGCGCTCATGTCACGATCACGTCGGACAAATTTCAGTGACGAAACTGAAAATTGGGCGCAAACATACACAAAAAAGATGGGTCGAGATGGCCGATCGGTATAGCTGGCTTGCACGTGACGTCATGGAGCCAGCTTCTGAATGTAATGGTACTCCACGATGGTGGTTTTGATGACAAACAATTTGCGTCAACGTGAAAACGATGTAGCAGGAGCGTCTCTGTGCGTGCATAATGAAAGAGCCTGCATGTGATGTTTTGATGAAACATTATTGCGGGATCACAAACGTCCCGTCTCCACATGCTGGTGCTCCAACATACGGGGTTTCCGTGACGTCGGTGCAAGCCATCTATAGACATACGGAGCAGACACACGGAGCGAGCACAAATTTGGATGTGCAACTCTACAACAAGCTGCAAGTTAAACAGCACAAAAACATAAATAAACGTGTACGCAAGGTACTAGCTAAGTACGGGTTCTTTGTTATTGATTTAGCTTGCAGCATGTCACACAGACCCCTCTAACAATGAGCACAGGGCACAAATTTGTCCGGTGGGACTACGGCAACGTGGAACACATGTACTGTACTTCACGTGTAGAAACACTGCATACAACAATGAAGTCACTGTCGCGTCATGATAAGCAAGCCCTTCGATATCAGCACGAACACATGCACGCACGCTTAGAATTGCAACTGAAACATGAGAGGAAAAAAAAGTTAATAGTTACCATGAAGTGGAAGAAGCGGACGGGGAAGAGCGGAAGAATCACCATGACCAGTAGAACAGAAAACCAATAGGGAGCTCGACTGTCTTAAGTCGTAACCCCTTCCACACGTAGAACTGTCCCAAAATACAACTGGATTAACGCGTGTTCTACACAAAATCGTCTGCAAAACCAATTCATTCACTGTACAAAAACGCACACCTCTTGGGCCAACACAACAGCCATGATACACGCATCACGTGTGCTGTACGAAACTGCGGTTGTCGGTTTTCATCATCATCATCATCATTTATTTACCCTTAAGGGCCCCTCATGGGGCATTACATAAGGGGGGGGGGTAACAATAGGTAACCACGGGTCACAAGGTTACATGACATAAATACTGTTGGAAAAACAAAAAAAAATACAGTAAGGGGGAAAAAAAGCAAGAAAATAATGACATAACATGAAAATAGGAAGGCAGGTATAAACGCGCAAAGAACAGGGCTACTACTCGGCCTCCTGACAGTGGTGCTGTAACAATAAATCTTTAAATTTCACACAGTTTACCTCACTAACAATACCGTCAGGAAGTACATTCCAGTCCGATATGGAAGTCGGTAGAAATGATTTGTTGAAGGCGTTAGTTGAACCATGAATGCGTTGAACACTGTGACAATTAAACAGACGTCGTGATGATCTCATGGGCGGCAGGATTAGGCTCTCGCGTAAATGAGGAAAGTTATAATACAGCTTATGGAAAAGGCAAAGACTTGCTATTTTGCGACGGGATGCCAAAGGGGTTAGACCAATCGAACTTTTGATGTTAGTGACGCTCAATCTAAAATCATATTTGGAAGTTATAAAACGAGCAGCTCGATTTTGTATTGCCTCCAACGCCTCGATTAGGTACTCTTGATGGGGGTTCCAGATAGGGGATGCGTATTCAAGTTTGGTGCGTATAAAAGTTTCGTATGCCATTAGTTTAACTGTGGGCGAAGCAAATGTGAGTGATCGTCTGATGAAACCTAGTGATCTAGAAACGCTTGCAGAAAGTGATGTGATGTGTTTAGACCAATTGAAACTATTTGTTATTTCTACGCCCAGATACCTATAAGATTCCACCTGATGTAGAGCGGTATTGTTTATCGTGTATGGGAAGTGTAGATGAGATTTCTTACGGGACACGTGCATAAACTTACATTTTGATATGTTTAACTGCATGAGCCAGGTCGAGCACCAGTTTTGAATTAAGGTTAAGTCATCCTGCAGCAATTCCTGATCGTTAATAGTAGAGATACGTCGGTAGAGAACGCAATCATTCGCGAACAAACGAATGGTTGATGAAATTTGAGCAGGAAGATCATTGATGAAGATTAGGAATAGAAGCGGGCCAAGGACAGAGCCCTGTGGGACTCCGGAGATAACGTTAGTGGCGGCAGATGGATGGCCTTCGATGACGGTGTACTGGGAGCGATCAGTTAAAAAGCAGTGAATCCATGACAATATCAGTGGATCAATTGAAAGGCAAGACAGTTTAGTCATGAGACGCTGGTGAGGAAGGCGGTCAAAAGCCTTAGAAAAATCGAGGTAAATGGCATCGGTTGCAAAGGATGAGTCTAGGTTTAAGTGCAAGTCAGTCGAGAATTCAACGAGTTGAGATTCATACGAAAAGCCGGACCGAAATCCGCGTTGGTTCGGGAAGAAAAATGAATTATTGTCCAGGTGTTATGCCAGGTGGGAGTAAATTATATGTTCAATAAATTTGCATGCAATGCATGTTAGCGAGATGGGACGGTTAGTAGATGTATTGGAGCGGCTTCCTTGAAAACTGGTACAACTCTGCTAACCTTCCACTCAGACGGGATTTGGCCGCTGGAAATAGACTGCGTGAAAATCATTTGTAGGACGCGACTAGATATTACTTTTGTGCCTTTAAGAATTTTAGCAGATATGTTGTCAGGCCCAGGGGCACTAGATATTTTTAAGTTATCAATCAGCTTGCAGATTCCTTCTGCCGAAATATTAACTGGTAGCATTTGAGGAAAATTGGGATTCAGCGGAACAGGAATATTTGCAACCGGTTCGTGGGTGAAAACTGAGGTGAAGTAGGCGTTCATAACGTCAGAACGAAACTCCTTCGGAACGACAGAGCCATCTTGATTTAATAAAGAGATGTTATGCGAGCCACTGTGGTTGGGAGTTAATAAAGTCCAAAATTTTTTTTGGATTAGTTCGAAGGATGTTCAGTAGGTCTCTGTTGTAGAAGTGCCGTTTAGTGCTCCTCAGCAATTTAGTATAATTACTCAGACACTCGAAATACTTTTCCCATTTTAATGCTGAAGCGGAGTTCTTGCCTTCCCTGAATAATCGCTTTTTCTTATTGCACAGTTTTCTTAATGAATTTGTAAACCACGGTTTCCCGGCATCACCGCGAATGCAAACTAAGGCTACATATGATTCTACTAGCGAGATAAGTTTTGCTTTATACGAAGACCAGTTTTCATCGATATCCTGTTAGGAGCTGATTGTTCAAAGTGTTGAAGAAATACGGCCATTTACTCATTGATTCGGGAAAAATCTGCTTTTTTGTAGTCACGAATTTACTTTACTGAAAGTTGTCGTGAAGGAATGGGAACTGCAAGGCTGAAAATTACCAACTTATGATCGCTAAGGCCATCGATGGATGACAATGATTGAATTACCTCGGGATCTGACACAAGGACCAAATCAAGAGTGTTACTGCCACGAGTTGGTATTCCTACAGTTTGA
Source organism: Rhipicephalus sanguineus (assembly GCF_013339695.2). Lineage (NCBI taxonomy): Eukaryota > Metazoa > Arthropoda > Arachnida > Ixodida > Ixodidae > Rhipicephalus > Rhipicephalus sanguineus. The sequence goes on along the minus strand of NC_051182.1, from coordinate 5,108,318 downwards.
GCAAGGTTAAAAGAGAGAATAAGATCCAAAAAATCTCTGGAATGACGCGAAGGTGCAGTGATGTTGACCCAATCGATGTCTGGAAAGTTGAAATCACCGCAAACCATGAGGTTTGCGCTGGGAAACTGATTCTGCATATCACGTAGAGTGCTGCTTAGGTCGTCAATGAAGGAGCGATCAGAATCAGGTGGTCGGTAGCAGGCTATGATAATAGTGGTGCGATGAGCAAGTGATATGTTCACACAAAGGATTTCGCTTTTAGACATAATTGCAACGGGAGAAGAAACCAGGGTATCCTTAACAAGAACCATCACGCCGCCACCCCTGCGGTCAAGTCTGTCACGCCGCAAAAAGAGAAAGATTGCTTATCTTGCAAAAGTTCATCATTGCGTATATCACTTGTGAGCCAAGTTTCAGTAAAGATGGCGATATCGGTGCGGTTGTCATCCAATATAGCTTCAACAGCGTCTTTCTTTGGGAAAATAGCTTCGTATATTTGTTAGTAAAACCGATATCAATGTATCTCTTGAGGGAGGGGTAGCGCGCGTGGCGGCCCTCAAAGGGAGGTGCGCAAAAGACAAGGGTAACTGCGGTGAGCGCTACGAATTCAGCTCGACAACGGAATCACTCCCAGCATCGTAAACAAACTGTTTGTTGCTCATAATAAGCTTGTCAAAATGGATCTTGAAGGAAGTCGAACTGTGCTGACCAAATGAAAATTTTTTTTTCTGGCCAAGCGCACACGCGCACAATAATCTTCCCGGATTGAAAACAACGAGTTTTTTAGCTTTGAACTGGCAGGCAGAATTTGCCCTTTGTCTTTAAATCTCATGAATTAGACAATTATCGGGCGGTTTTTTCCTGGCTGGAAATGGCCAAGTCTGTGGGCCCGCTCAATATCTTGACTATTAATGGTGATATCGAGCTCCTTAGAGCAGAATGAAAGGATACGTGACTCAGACTGTGACCACGTTTCATCTTGCTTATCGGCCATACCAAAGAACAGCATTTTGAGCGTCGCAGACGATTCTCGACGTTGTCGCATATATTCGACAGTAGTTGAATATCCGATGCAAGTTTAACCATACTTGGGTCTTCTGCAGAGCTTGGGCTACCTAACTGATTTGTTTGTGCGATTTTTTCTAGGGTGTCGACTCGCGAGGAAGGGCTAGAAATTGACTCCTCAACCTTTGCTTGAGCAGCGCGAATCAGCGCAAGTTCGCTTAACATAGTATTTTGAGAGCTTTCAATGCGGGATATGGCCATAGCGATAGACTCAAGGGAGGGCTGAGGATTACTATTCCCTTTGGGTGCTGGGTTCAACGTCACCCGCTAACATCAGCAGAAGGCAAACGGTATACGCGTTGATACACTCGTAACAAGTAATAGACAATGTTTTTCTATATCCTGCTATATACTATATCCTGCTTTAAATTGGCTCTTTCGCCAATAAGTAATCGCAGAATTACTCTAAGATAATAATAGTTTGACAGAATTATGTTTATGTAAGTCGCAATGCACACAAGGTCACGCATGATATGTGCGTAACTAACGCTGAGTGAAAAATGCAGTGAACAAAACAAACATGGTGGCTACTGAGATGGACGCTCTGGTCGTGTCGTAGCCCCGCCGTGGTGGTCTAGTGGTTATGGCACTCGACTGCTGACCCGAAGGTCGCGGGATCGAATCCCGGCCGCGGCGGCTGCATTTTCGATGGAGGCGAAAATGTCTGAGGCCCGTGTACTTAGCTTTAGGTGCGCGTTAAAGAACCCCAGGTGGTCGAAATTTCCGGAGCCCTCCACTACGGCGTCTCTCATAATCATATCGTGGTTTTGGGACGTCAAACCCCAGATGTTGTTGTTGTTGTTGGTCGTGTCGTAAATGTTAGCACGCCAAATCATGGTCGAGGGGAGCAAGCGTGAAATAACAACGTTGATAAGGTGTCTACATATGGCAACGCCTTGTATAGCAGGCGCGCACGCAGTCTGGACGCGTAAACGCAGAGGTGATATCGTTGCACGATGACTGACCTGCTGGATGGCCACAAAACTAAATGCTTCAATGGAAGTGTCCTTTTTTTGTTTTTTGGTTTTGCTGACTAGTGTTCTGGCAAACATATGCTTGCTGAAATTCTAAGCAACATATTAGATTGTTCAGCTCTCCTACAAAAGAGATGAACAATAGTGTCAATAAAGGTGGCTACGTGCACTTGTTGGCAGTGGGTCATTTCTTAAGCTCCGCTGTAGCGCGGCAAAAGACATGGACATGAAAGAAATGTACGATGACACATAGCGCTCGTATGTCGCCGTATTTTTCTTTGTCCTTTGCTGCGCTACAACGAAGCTTAAGAAATCTTGGCTAGTTGAACACATCAACACCAACTATAGAACCCGCCGTCACGTTTATACAGATGGGTCTGTCACAGATGGATCATCTGCTATAGGCGTGTGGATACCGTCGGCGAATGTCACCATCACAGCCGTTCTCAGCCACCGTACATCCGCCGCTGCCACTGAGCTGGCTGCATTGCGGAGGGCGCTTGCATATATTAAAGATCAGAGACCCGACTCTTGGGTGATATTCTCCGACTCACGAGCTGCACTGCAGTCCCTGAAATCTCCACGTACGCAAGACCAACTAGTCCTAGACATCAGGCGCCTAGGCAATAATGCTCATGAACTACACCACGATGTAGTGCTGCAGTGGCTGCCTGCTCACTGCGGCATCGAAGGGAATGTTCGAGCTGACTCCACTGCCAGAGCTGCACATGACACAGCATCTGAGGAAATTGAAATTCCTTTTTCAAGACAAGACGCAGCGTTTCTGGTGTCTGCGTTGGCGCGTAATCTGCAGAGAACAATATGGAGCGATGCTAACAACCAGTACGGACCGCTGCACAGAATAGACCCGACGTGTAGCTTTCATATGCCACAGGGATTAACCAGACAAGATGAAACTTGCATTCACCGGCTGAGACTCGACGTTGCCTATAAGAAATACTTCAAGCACAAGATCAGGCAGTCGGACTCACCCACGTGCACCACATGTAACACTCGGGAAGACCTAAGGCACGTACTCTGCGACTGTTCCCGTTACGACGCAGAACGACGGATTCTGAAGGAGGCACTTCATTTGCAACGCGGCTCGAGCTTGGAGCTGCGGCACCTTCTTGGCACGTGGCAAGACAGCAGTTGTGCGATGCGCAGCACAAAAGCGCTGTTGGCGTTTTTGAAGAACACTCAGCTCAGCCAAAGCCTGTGAAGGACTCTTCTTATGTATATATGTGTGTTTGTGACTGTATGTACTATTTGTTAATTGGTGTATTCATGTGGGAGGTAGTGGCCAAGTACTACACCAGGGTGGCCAATCCTGCTCTGGTGAGAGGGTTCAACTTAAATTGAGGACGACGCAGCGAGCGATGGAAAGGAAAATGATAGGTGTAACCTTAAGAGACAGGAAGAGAGCAGAGTGGGTCAGGGAACAAACGGGGGTTAATGACATCATAGTTGAAATCAAGAAGAAGAAATCGATATGGGCCGGGCACGTAGCACGCCGGCAGGATAACCGGTGGTCATTAAGGGTAACGACTGGATTCCAAGAGATGGCAAAAGCGTGAGGGGGAGACAGAAAATTAGGTGGGTAGATGAGATTAAGAAGTTTGCAGGTATTACGTGGCAGCAGAAAGCACAGGACCGGGTTGATTGGCGGAACATGGGAGAGGCCTTTGCCCTGCAGTGGGCGTAGACAGGCTGATGATGTACTATTTGTGTGTATATGGTGTATATGTGATCATTGTATATACCATAATCACCCGACACCTGGAGTAGCAAGCCAGGCGACAAACCAGGCTAACCTCTCCGGGCATTTCATTAAAGAATCTTATCTCTCTATCTTGGCTAGTTTTGTTGACGAAATATCTGTGCTGCTGTACAATGCAGTCTTCTAAACATAAGTAAGGCTAATAAAAATGACATGTTGCAGCAGAACGTCAAAGGTTTCAAAGCGCAAAGTGAACTCTCCCACTGGAGCCAACCACTTTAAGCTGAAAAGTGCTCGTTTTGTATATGTTTCCATGGTGTTTTCCCAAAAGCTTGAGGTGAAAAGAATGGAGGTGGGGCAGCCGCAGTGGTACGGTGGTTACAGTGTTCGGCCCTTGACCCGAAGGACGTGGGTTTGATCCTGGCCTCGACGGTCACAGTTCGATGGAAGCGCAATGCTAGAGGTCAGCGTGTTATGCAATGTCAGTGCGCTTTAAGGAATCCCATGTATTCAAAATATCGGGAGCCCTCCACTACGGTGGGTCTCATAATCATGTCGGTTTTGGCAAGTGAAACCCAGAAATTATTATAAATTTAGGCGGGTTCTATTTCCAGCTGGAAAATCTTATTTCCTCTTCTTTCCAGCAGGAGCAACTACTTCCAGCTAGAAAACTGCCTCAGCTGGATGTTGTTTCCCGCTGGAAAAGCAATTTCCAGTTGTTTCCAGCTCGAAAGACGCCTAAGGTGGAGATTGTTTCCAGCCGGAAACTGCCATTTCCAGTTATTTCCAGCTGGCAATAGAAATTCCAACTGGAAGACATAATTCCGGCTCGAAATCGAGCTGGAACGTCTCTTTCCAGCTGGAAGTTCGCATGCCATTTTCATCTCGGTCGTAAATGCTGCCAGACTTAAAATGAACGAAGGAAAGAAAGGAATATATGGAAAGACAGGCAGGTTAGCCACTTCTTAAACTCGCTGGCCATGCTGTGCAAAGGAAGAGGGTACGAGGAATAAAGGCTATTACAAAAGAAACTTTACAGAAAAAGAACAAAACAAGAAAGAAGAGTATGACGCCTCTTAAAGTCTGTCTCTAAGGTCACTTTTGCGTAAGAAGCACAGCAACGCTTTCAATGCTAACATCAAACGAGAGCAGCAATGACAACAATCTAACAGCTGTGGAATCTGTTTTCCCAGAGTTAAAAAAACGCTTTATCTAGACTGCCAGTTTTGTATTATGTACTGAATTAGTTCTTGGTTCTTGGTGTCGGAGTGCGTTAGGATAATAAATTTAGAGTTAAAAATTGTTTCATGCATGCACGTCAAATTTAATTTGTGCCAGTTATCTGAATTACGTACTGGGGTGTGCTTTACAGCTGTTTAGTGCAGCATGAAATAGTGAGTCACTGCAAAAAATCTGTACAATATTTTTTTACTTTGCAGATGGTGCTCAAGATGGCACATGCAACGCTATGCAGCTATGAACACCAGCAGCTTGAGAAGAACTCTTGAAGCTCATCTGGATGCTTAACAGAACCTGGGTTGGTAGCTCGTTAGGAGAATGTTAGGAGAATGTGATCAACAAGGATCCATTTCTGAATTGTGCAGTGCATACCAGTGTGCAATGAACCAAATCATTGATACATTGGAAACCTTGAGAGTACCACTATTTTGAGTCCAATTTTATGGTAGCTCTTATCTCAGTTATCCGATACAGTGTGCAGAATCTGCACCTGTACTCTATCACACCTATAACACTATATTGAATTTACAATGGAGTGCCTCGATAATAGACCCCTATAGCATGAAATTTACTGTATTGTGAGGGATTCATAGTGTTCCTGGCGAAATGGTCAGTGTTTATGTAATGGCTGTGCTAAGAAGACAAGGACAAGATAGTGCTCAACACGAGCGCTTACTCACAACTGAAAGCTTTATTGCTTCAGCATAAAATATATACGTAAACTTGTACCTCACCTATTACCCTTCAACTAGCTCGCCTTTCCGTTTTGCTTCAAACGGTCAGTATTGTGATGCCTCACCTTAACAATGAAGTGGCATGTACATGGAAGTACATTGAACTTCACCAGCGCATTGTTATTGTGGTGTTTAACTATATTTTTGTGTTCGGTAGTTGCAAAACCGTTCACAAATTTGCGAAACAAATGTTAGTCCTGTTGTGACCATAGGTCGGCAAAACACGTGGAGCTCACTCAGACTCAATCACCAAACATATCTTGCCCTTAAGGCTCACTCGGAATCAGACTCGCCAAACTTTTCCTCATCCGGACTCGCTCGGACTCGGGCTGACTATAATTTTTCTCAAACGGACTCACTCACCAAGATATAATTCACTCGGGCTCACTCAGACTCACGGCTTAATTTGAGTCTGAGTGAGTCGACTCATGAGTCTGTTAGCCTATAAATAGCTTTTTCTACCATAGTGTCAATGCTCTTTAACACTAATATCTCGCATAATCAGTGTTCTGCTTAGCACCTTTTGATCTCGTACCTTCAAACACGAGTTATCAGAGTTTGCAATTCAAAACGACCTATTTATTGAAAGAGATGACTCACACAAGATATTTTTATCAATAACTTACCGTGAAAAATTTTGTGGGGGGAGGTCAAGGCACTTTCTCCCCCTCTCACTCCGCAAATCACGCCTCTGATCAATAAACATAGAGCTGATGTATGAACGGTAGCGCGTTGAAGTATATGTGGGAGTATATTTGAGTATAAACGTGAGCGATAGTGATGGCTGAAGTTGACTATATAGAACCATGGGTCGGCAAAAAATGTGGAGCTCAGTCCAACCCACTCATGCAATACATTTTGCCCTAAGGGCTCATCCGGACTCAGACTCACCAAAATTTTCAACCGGTTTTACGCACTAACCGTAATTTTTACAGCGAAAGCTGTTATGAGCTCATTTCACCGGCCGTTTTTGGCGCCGTAGTTGTCCGCCGCCGCCGCCGCCGCCGCCGCCGGTGTCCGTAACCAGTATCGCTCGAAATAAGAAAAAAAAACGAAATAAGAAAAAAATTCCAGGGTGGAACGAGGTTCGAACCTGGGCCCTCTGCGTGGGAGCCCAGTATTCAACCTCTGAGCCATGCCGGTGCTTGAAACTGCTTTGCAAAAAGGTCCTATACAAGCTTCATGTCGGGAAGGAACCCCATTAGCATATGCAATATAGCGTGGTAGAAGAGTAAAATAAGCACCAAGCGTCGCACAACGCGAATTCTGTAACCAGGCGTCACACAATGCGAATTGCGCAACGAGTAGGTTGTTGAATGCTTCCAACCCATTACAAAGGGTTCTGCCATAATTCTTCGTCATCATCAGGCACAGCATGAACAAAGTGCGCATAATGCCTTACATACGTTTAGCAGGTACCACGGCTCTCTGTAGAATGACGAAAAATGGCACAGTGCCTGCTGCCCTACTTCTCAAAAATTACAATGATTTATAGCGTAGTGGGTTCCTCGCAAGTGCACTTGTATTGGTTGCCAAGGAAGCCCATAAGCGCATGATCCATTTCCTCTGGGTCTCAGTAAAACTACAATGATTTATAGCGTAGTGGGTTCCTCGCAAGTGCACTTGTATTGGTTGCCAAGGAAGCCCATAAGCGCATGATCCATTTCCTCGGGGTCTCAGTAAAGGTCTTCGCCCCCCCCCGTCTCTCTCCCACGTCAATGTATGTTACACAACATGACGGTAGAGGGAAATAGCGACCGGGCGTCACCCAATGCAAATTACATAACTGCTGGGCCGTTTAAAGCTTCCAACCCATTACAAAGGGCTGAGCCATAATTCTTCATCGTCATCAGTCGTCGCGTCAACAAAGTGCACATAATGCCTTACAGACGTGTAGCTGGTGCCTCGTTTCCGCGCAGAATGACGAATAATGGCTCAGTAGGTGATTCGCAACTTCAAAAAAATTGTCATTTATGGCGTAGTGGGTACCTTTCTAGTGTACTTGTATTGTAGCCCCAAGAGAGCTTACAACGGGCTCTAGAAACGCCGCTCTTCCAGCTTTCGCTGTGACTATGCTGCGGTTTCAGCGCAGGCCTGGCGTTTTTCTCAATCAAACTCACTCGGACTCAGACTCAAAAAAACTTTACTCACCGGGACTCACTCAGACTCACGTCTCGATATGAGTCTGAGTGAGTCGACTCATGAGTGAGTTTGCCTGCCTATGGTTGTGACTGCTTCAAATGAGGCTTTAGCCCTGAACTATGAAATTTAGGTGTAAGTTTTAATTCAGTGGCAGATATTTTTGGCTATCGTGCTTATTCAAAGGCTTGTCTTAAAAAGTCAATTTGAAAGGTAATGCACTGCCTCCATGCTCTGATTCTATCTTGAAATCACAAGGTTGAACCAGCTTGTTGCAAGTTTCTTAGACTTTTCAAATAAGTAAATGTGCTGAACAGAGGTGAAACAGTACGCAGGATGGGCTGAATGCGCCTCGTGATTTAAGTTATCACTGTTATGAAAAATTTTAACACGAAAGTGTTTTATGCCGGGGCCCACCAAGACTTCAGTGACGTATTTCCGTCACGGAAATGACGTCGAAAAAATATACACAATCAGATGGTAAAGAAAAAAAGGTACCGTCAACGGGCATCGAACCCACGACTGCTCGGTTCGCAACAGCAGATGCCGGGCACGCTATCCACTGCGCCACGGTCACAGACTCCGGAGGTTTTACGAACGCGCCTTTTATATCTACCATTCTCCCGGTCGGCTGGGTGGTGTTGACCTCTGGGAGTGGTAAGGTAAAGTAATTCGTCATTGCTGTGGCCTCCGCGACTAGCACCTGCAACGCGTTACGCGTCGGTCCTATTCGGCGCGTTTTCAATAGAAGTTGAATTTTGTCAATGCCTTAACACACCGCGAGGTGGCGACCTTTGCCCAAGCGTCGTAAAAGCGTCGGCCTCGCTCAGCATCACGCCAATACAAACCAAAAATAGCTCTGCGACGCGCGCCTGCCTTACCTGGCTGTAACACCGCGTTCCATGCTCACGCGCTCGCCCCGAGAAAAATCGCGGCCGGGCTACCAAGGCGGCACGACGCGCTTTGCGTTTCTCTAGTCCGGCCGTGGTGTTCAATCACATTTTAACATGCCGCGGGATGGCGACCAAGTTCTGCGTCCAATATGCGACGCTCTTCTGGCTATCACACCTCGTTCTCTGATGACGCTTTCACCGTTAACTGCTACAGCTACCGCAAAGGTTTGTTGAATCATTTAACATGGACGTTAGTCGTCGGGATGGAGATGTACCACCAATCATCAAAGTGGGTGCATACACGTTAAACAGCGCCAGTAGCTGCCAGACATCAATATACATTGTGCAAACTCTCTTATATCAATGTACAGTAAGCATTCATTTACTTCTATAAGGGCACGCTTTAGTTTCGTGTTATTCCGATTCCTATAACGGAGGGATCAACCGTATTTTTTTACATTCATTTACACTTGACAGTTATATCAATTGCTTGTCTAGTTTGTCTTGGCTAGGTGACATTTAAGCTATAAGCAAGGAGTAAGCAGCACAGAAAATTTTCAGTGTGCACGCATTTCATAAATGGCAGAAGCGCGATGGTGCAGTGCTTATACGCAGGTGCTATGTACACCGTAGCTTTAGTCAGAAGTGCAGTGAGAATGACAACGTCTAGATGCTCCTTTGGCATAAGCGGAGTTTTATATTTAAATGTAAATAAAAAAAATGAGGCTGTCCATTGTGGCATGCCTCATAAGTATATATCTATATTTTGTCCCGTCTAGCCTAGAATTTTAAATAATTTATTTGGGAGAACTTGCATTAAGATTTCAGGATAAATGAATTATTTTTCTAGTAGAAGTTCCCTCCACGAAACAAGCGATACTGCACACACGCTATTGTACCTTGTTCTTTTGCTACGTGTATAAAAACATGGCAGCAAAACATGGACAAGCAAATGAGCCCCGTCTTTCTGTATCATAATGCTGCGTCTTTCTAGATATTACAAGAATAAAAGTGTGCTGCACACTCGTTGCATATCTCACAAGAAAATACTTGGCAGCTTCTTAATTTTGTATTTTTTGTGTTTTTTTAGAAAAGTCTGCAGTAAGAGAAGTCAAGTTGGTATTTTGTATTGATGCAGAAAGCTTAATGGACTTCTTTACTTGATATCTTTTTTCAGGAAAACTGAACACTTTTGGCAAAGCAGCAACAGTTGTGGCCCACCTTTTCTCTACAAGACGGTTTCTTCTGCGAACACTCCTGTGTCTCACCGTATACTGTACTGGTTATCTTGTACATCTCTCGGTATTTAGGATTGTCAGCACTTGGACTGCTGCACTGTGTTATGCATGGTGCTGAGTCCAAACTTTCCATTAACAGTGTGCATTTGAAAATTGATTTGACGTGGGGGCCGGGCAGGCAGATGTGGTCAAGTGTCATTTTGGGCTCTGTATGCCATAGCCAAGAAAAAAAAATCGGGGGGCGGGGAGGCGGTGTGCCCCCCTGGCTACGCCACTGCTGTGGATGCCATCTCATTGGATTGTACTTGCATACTGGCATTGCGAAGTCTATGTGTCGTGCTTTGTGATGAAGTTTTGAACTATACCTTTATATTATGTTACTGCTTTGAATTAGTGCTCAGGATGCATTGTGCATGTTGTTTCATCTGTTCAATTTTACCATAGGGTCTGTGTTAGATGAAAATGTATATTTTTACATTCACACTATGGATGTTATTGTTTTCATTCCAATAAAGTGCTACAACCAGCATTTATTGTATAATTTGAAGTTTAAGAATTTACAAGAATTTGCAATGCATTCAAACAAAAATGTCCTTGTACGTGTAAAAGAAATTGTTCAGGCTTTGACATATAGGTCAGTGGTTCTCAGCCATAGATGTTTCGGGGACCCCTTGCAGTGAGAGATAAGGGGAGGGGGGCTCATAAATTAGCACATGCAGCGTGAAATAGGCGCCTTGTGTTTCTCCGTGGAAAAGAATGGTCAAACTAAAGTGTCACGCCTATTCGATCTCAACGACTTGTCAATAAGTTGTGCGGTGTGCCGGCCACATTTCAGCTGTTTCTTGCTACGCTTTCTCTGTCGTAGCATGTCGTAGACAAAGCACATGTCGTAGAAAATTGCAGTAAAAGCTTTACTGCAAAGGCTGTCTGCCCGTGGTCTCTCTCATCGACTTCAATATGCCAAGCCCGTCTTGAGGTCCATTGAAGAAACGTATTTTGCGTTGCAAAGTCGAGCCAAGGCGTCGTGTATCCGTGGAAGGGGACACACGTCTTTCTTCGTGATCTTGTTCAGGCGACGGTAATCGACACAGAAACGCAAAGTTCCACCCTTCGTCTTCTCAAGACTGCCGATGATGCCCACGGGGTCTTCGATGGTTGTGTGATGTCATCCTGCAGCATTTCGTCGACTTGTCGCTTCATAGCTTCTCGTTCCCGCGTTGAAACCCGGTAGGGACTCTGACGTATATAGTAGTCGGGCATTTTCTTCCGTTATGATGCGGTGCAATGCAAGGGGCGTTTCCCGAACCCTTGATGACGCCGAAAAACATATTGTATTGCTGCAGAAGGCATCGGAGCTGTTGCTGTTGGTGAGCGCGAAGATTTGGATTGACGTCGATGGGTGGTGGTTATAGTGGGGTCGTCGTTGTAGCTTCGTCCAAATCTGAACAGATAAACGCATCGCTGACAGCCACGATTTCTTCGATGTATGCTATCGCCAGGCCGCTGCTGAGCTGTCCTTATTTTTGACTGAAGCTCGTTATCATCACGCTTCCTTTTCCTTCGCCAACCGAGCAATGCTTATTGCGACGCAAATGTCACGGTGCGCCAGCAAACGCTGATCATGCGCTGATCCCTCTCGACGACGCCGTCAAGGGTAATAGATAAATGGCTCAGCGGACGAGCGGAGACACCAACTGCACATGCGTGGGCCGCTGCGACGTAAGCGTCTTTCAAATTCCTTTTTAGTCAGAGCAATTAACGGCATGCTAATTCGCATTTCGCACATTTAGCGCTACATTGTAAGAGGTGTGGCTGTGTTCCGTTGTTGGACACGTGCACATTTGTTGACAAAAGAAGAAATCAGCTGACAAGAGAGAATATCAGGGCACAAGAAATTGAGAAGGTGGGCGAGATATGTGTAAGCATGCCGTCAATCGCTCTGACTAAAAAATAAATCGATTTTCTGAGTGTGACAACGCCATTTTGGAAGTGTAATCTCTTAGGAGCTTCGGGATTCTGCGAATTGATATGGGCCGATTAGGTGAGCTATAAGTAGCAGCGGTATCGCAACAATAAATTGTTTGATGTAGCGCCTCTGCATGCGCATATGTGTGCCTTTTTTCGTCCGTGTTTTGTGATCCCGGACTGGTGATCTGCCGCACTGGTGAAAACGTAGATATTTGCTACTTAAAACGCCTTCCTGTCGATTCCATTTTCGGGCAACACCAACTTGTCTGTTGGCTAGGGCCCCTGTCGGCCCGGGCAGAGTAGGTGAAATTTTTTCTCTGGTTCGGGCCGGGCCCGGGCGGGTCTCGATTTGAGACACCAGGGTGGGTTCGCGCAGGTAAACTTCAACAAGTTCCGGGCCCGGGCCGAGAATTACAGTCGGTTCAGTGCTCTACTTTCGGCGCAGTAGTTTTGTTTCTGTTAGAAAGTGTTTTGCGCTTCTCCGCAGGAAGTCCACTACGTTACAGGCTTTATCTCTAACATACTGAATATGACAATCGCAATATATTTTCTGTTAGAACACTCCTAAGTATTTATCTTCTCACACTGGTGAAATCTGGTGACCATTTACGTTATAATCAAACTCATGAGTTATCTGCTTATGTATAAATGACGTCCTTACAGTATTCTCAAAATTTATGTGCATTTTCCAAATGTCGCACCAATAAATAATTTGTCTAAGGGGTCATGCAATTAAGCACAAGTGCTCGGACTGCGCATAATTCTGTGTAACAAGCAGTTCTCTGCGAATAACCGCACAGAAGACCGCAGACGCTAATCGATGTCATTTAAAGAAATTAAAAACAACATAGGGCCCGAAATAGAACCTTGCAAAACTCAAGGCGTCACTCCGACACCGTGAAAGCTTCCGTTCTATTGTCACGGGGTCGTGACGCGGACGCAGGCAGCAATCGGCTTGTTGAAGATGAAACTTTATTCGGCCGAACTTGTGGCCGGGAAACAGAAAGTCAAGCTACAAGCAATACACACTGTGTACTGATAGCAGCGAACAGAGCGTCGGCCATCGATAAACTGCTCTGCAGTAAGGCGCGTCAGCATTTATACATGCGACATCGAACATTCCATTCTTATCGCTGGCGGCGACGTTAATTCCACAATAGTCTCAGCTGCTCCCGTTTCGACGCTCAATCTTAACAGATGATCCTAAAATAATCTCGAACGTTCCCAGACATTCTGGCGCGGCTTGAGCAAGGCAGTAGTAACAATTTTAAAGGGCTCGGTAACACAAGGCGTAGAAAGAAAGCAGCGCGTGTGGCAGTATTAAGCACGCAAACATCAGAACCATCTGACTACGAGCAGTTAGGTATCGTCTGATCCAAGTGACAAATGAGGTGTTTATATTATACCATTTTAGTTTTTCATTCAATTGGGAGTGGGAAACGCGCTTAAAGGCTTTTCTGAAATCTACGAAGACTAAGCCACTAGGCCTCCTCTATCTAGTGCGCTTGATAATTTGCGTCCCAGTTCTGTCAGCTGCGTGGCATGACAGAATGAAGGAGGACGCGAATTATTTGAATAAGAACATTAATGCGCATCTTTCTGCGCATTGCAAAGCCTGCGCACGTGCTCTGTTTCACGATGTCCAGATCCTGGGCAGGAGTAAAGAAGGAAGCTTTCCGAAGCATTTTTTATCAAAGAAAAGGGTGGCGAAGTCATATTGCAGCTGAACATGCCTTTTTTCCCTCATACAGTTGATGAGTTATCACTCCCTAGCGCCACCTATTGCCTACCGGATCTCACTTGAACGCCTGCGCGTTTGGAGCAGTATATACTCTGTATTTCATCGGTTTGCCAACAAAAGTTGTCAGCAACGCCTGTGTTTCCGTGTCTCTGTTTTGTGTCCTTGCGCTACACCATGATAATTAGCAAGCACCGACTAGCCCAAGAACAAGTCGTCCTCCTAATGATCGCGCAACAAGCCAGGTATAGTTATCTCGTCCTTTTTTGTTGATTCTCATCACTCGCCCGAATTTTTCAGGTAGATATTTGAGTCTTGTATGGAAGGTAGCAAAAATACGCCTTTGGCCTGTTCAACCGCAATCTTATTGTCCACTGTGATGCGTGTGAACTTGTCTTTTGTTCAGGGTGCACCCTATAAGCAGCGTACGTACGATGCCAGTGACCTTACTCACTTCTTGTGGCTTGCTACGCCGTGTCGTCATTGTCCACGATGGTTCACGCAGCCCGAACAACTTTGCCTTAAATATTTGTCACAATTGAGCACTTTTGCTTTCATCCAATGTCTGAAATACGTCATAATAATCATTGAGTGCTAGGAAGATGGCGCTTGTGTGGGCTTTTGAATAATTACACATCAGCCTGCGGCCACTATTTGGTACATTTGCATACTGGATATTTGTTTCACATACAAGAACGCTGTGATCGCTCAATCCTTGTAGTATTTGTATAGACTGAATGCTTTAAGGTGTGTTAGTATACAGCAAGCCTAGTACATTGCTCCCGCGAGTTGTCTACGATACGCACTGACATAACGGAAAAGATGCGCATTTGTTCTCTCGCCGAATGTTGACTGCACAGTCACGAACACCTAGCTTAATGTCTCCTCCTAAAAATCGACTGAACTACGCGCACTCCTCATGTTATACATTGCCCCTGCTGCTTGACCAAATGACCTGCAGTGATAAGGTGAGTAAAAATAAATACCTTGAAAACGGCAGACACTCGCAAAATTTTCAAGGAACAATAAATTCATGGCGTTTCGAGACCACTACGTTTCTCTCGTTCACATAAGAGTGAAGCAAATTTGATCGTACTACAGTTGACTGTCGCAGTCCTTGGCAGTGGACTCCCTCAACTGTCAATGCCTGCGGCAAGTGTCTGCAAACCGGGCCGCGCGTACGTCAAGAAAGCGTATATAAACGCTGCGCATCTCGGGCCTTCTCAGCGCTGAAGAAGCCGGTCATTCTTTGAGACGTGGGGTATAAGCTTTTGTCGGAGTATTTTGTCTCTTCTTTTTTTAGGGATCTATAGATCCCTTAACTCTAACACCAATGCCATGCAGGAAAAGCTCCGAAGACGTGTACAAAGCTGCATCGATATGCAAAGCTGAGAAGTGGTCAACTCAGAATGGCAAGGAGAACGTCACTAAATACACGCGCATCCACATAATGTCTACTTGCGAGTGATCGCTTGCCTTGAGCCTGCTTCAGCGTGCTATATTTTGTAATTTTCAACCCTGCATAAGTAATAACCCGCGAACACGTGCAAAAACTTACCCGAGTGGCGCGAGAGTATCCTTCTGTTGGCTCCGCACGCTAAATATCCTGCGCACTTTGGAATACTTCTTGCGCTGAGCGCTTGGCCGACCATCGCACTGCACGCTCCACAAGGACACGCGGAACTACAACAGCAGGGCGGCAGCGTGGGACAAGTTGCCAAGCGCTGCTTGAGGTTCTGTATGACCTTCAAGTTCCGCCGTATCCTACGCAACTCTCGTCGGTACTCCTCCATCCAC
The DNA here is from genome assembly GCF_013339695.2 of Rhipicephalus sanguineus. Classification (NCBI taxonomy): domain Eukaryota; kingdom Metazoa; phylum Arthropoda; class Arachnida; order Ixodida; family Ixodidae; genus Rhipicephalus; species Rhipicephalus sanguineus. The sequence continues at coordinate 5,092,813 of NC_051182.1, read as the reverse complement.
TCGGCGCACGGTTCCTCCTGGTACATCTGGTCCGGAAGCAGCGCGTCTGTCGTCATGTTTCGGTTCAAGGCCCGATTTGTCACATCGGTAAGGTGTGCACATCGAGTAGTTCCTGCGGGAATTGCCAAAGTTAACGGGGAGTTCTAAAACTGTTGGTCTCACCTCGGTGGGAGAATAGCGGGTTGCACAGCAAGTCTTGTCGAGTTTTAGGAAGTAGAGACACCAGTCAGCGTCGCCCACACACGACTGGTCACGTCAGCTGCCTTGTGCCGCCGTTTTTATTCGACTTCTCTAACTTGGAGAAGAACTATCTCACGTGTTTCGTGCTGCATTCGCTGTAATGAAACGAACGCCGAGTTACGATAGCGTTTTGAAGACCTAATACACCTCACATCGAGGAACGTCACGCTGCACATTGAAGTATATGACACTGGTTTCCGAGTGGCGAATGAAGACAATAATGGGCACGTTAAACTGACAGGCCGCAGAAGCAACGACGGATTGCGTGCGGGGCCGATTCCATGTCGCTGTTGAAGAGTTCCACTTCTGCCATTTCGAAGGACAACACGGTGCATGGGAATTAATTCCAGCGTAGAATCAGAGAACACTCCGAAGATTCAATTCAGCGCTTGCACACCACAGAACTGCCATCGCGCCGTGTATCTCGCTGAACGTGCGGTGATTTTCGTTCGGTTGGGCACAGCTGCTAAGGGCCGCAGGAGCGAATCATCCATAGGTCGCAGGAAGTGAGCGCATGCGGTCAGGCGATGAAGCGCGGGACGCGTATTGCACGACCTCGCCGGCTGCACTACAAGCAGCACGCACCACTCGTGACGAGCCACCGCCGCCGATCGACTCTTGGGGCGGCCAGATTCTTCTTCCGAAGTGGACCTCATCACGCGAGAAACCGCAACGCACGCCCTCCTTTCTCGGCGGCTTCCTCCTCCGTGCATCCTTCCACGCGGGCGATGGTGGCGCCGTATCCAAGAAAGCGGTGCGTGCCGAAGCGCGGCATTTGAGTCTCCGCATTAGTACGCAATGCATAAACGCATAGTTTTCCTTGCTCCTCCACATGGGTTACAAACGGAACCAGAAAATTTCACGTGCATATCTTTGCGCTCGATTTCTGACTACGACGCTGAAGTGCAAACAACTTGCCCTGAAAAAGTTAAGTGCTTCGCGCTGGTACGTTCCCCTCTCAAGCGATTGTCGTTGGTTAGTTCTACAACTCTAAAAAATTGTGAGTTGTAGAAACAGTGCATATTTTCGCATTCCTCGGAAATTCACACTTGAAAGTCTGAAGAGAAGCGGATGGGTGAAGATCTCGCTTCTTTCTAAGACAGGACCCAATGAAGCAAGGGAAGGCGTAAGTTGTCGTTTGTAACTGTAGGGTCACACAGACTGACTGATATTGTAGTTTACAAAAAAAATGGCAGATCCCACGTACCGTGGAAATCGATGTTATGCGAAGCATGCGCGAGATGGTGACTGTGGCGTAATTTTTCACATTGAGCGAAACGTTACGGAATGTCGCTAGAGAAATGTGAAAGTGGTATACGCACACTTATATGTTGAAGAATCGCATATCTATTATATAACCAGTTGTTTACAGTTGCGTAACGATGGCAACAGCAACATGAGTGTTACCAACACCAGACGGGGTAAGCTGCTTTCTAGTCCTTATATTCTTCAACACTGGATAGCACGAATGCGAACAGGACACAGAAGGAACACAGATGCACAGGACAGGCTTTACTCACAACTAAACTTCATTCATGGAAGTTTCCCTAGATATATGCGCAGCTGATTGGCACGCGCAGGCGCACATACGTTGCAGTCACAGTTACAGTTTTATTGCTTATGCTTGTCCGTTATGACGGAGAACGCACGCATGTTTCACGAATCCGTGTGTTTGTGTAGAAGGTGTTCTTGACAGTTCATCACCGTGTCAGTGAGCACCAGCAGCTGGATCAGACTTCTTAATCGGATCCGTTCGTGATCGCGGCTATGAGGAGGCTAGTGTAGTGAAACGCGTGGTATAGCGCAGCCGTGGAAATCCTGGATGCCTCTTGCGATGGAATGATCTATGGTGCCTACTGTCGTGGACGTGGCAGCAAGGTCTTTTGATGCCGTCTCCCCATCCAATCCATCTTTCACGCAGCATAAGGACCAAGCTTTTTTGGGTCTTGATTAAGCTTGTGCGAATAGTAAATTTTAGGTTCGAAGCGAATTCGAACCGAATAGTGATTTTGGTCGAATAATTTCGAATCGAATTCGAATAGTATATATCACACATTATAAAGAAAACCGAGCATATTTGTCATGACCCAACCAACCTGCACAACGTTTTTTTTTTTTTTTTAATTGTAACAAGGCATGTGCAAATGTCATTCTTTTTGCTTGAAAGGAAGTGGAAGCAACTTTGAATAGTAGCAGGATTTGGTTTTCGGTAGAATGCAAGTGATAACCTGTAAAGAATGTTACGTTTTAAAATTTACTGCACTTGGAGCATATAGGCTGGTACAACAAGTTTTTAAACTTTAAAAAATGGTGAATCGATGTGAGCGTAATATGTTCATTTAACCTTGAAGTGTGGCTTTACGGCAGTGCGGATTTTTCTTGGAAAGGTGTATTCACGGTAGAGCACTCTTCCACTGCAGTGAAACCACCTTTACTGAAGGTTACAAACGAACTGCGGATTTTTTTTGGAAAAGTGTATTCACGGCATAGCACTCCTGCACTGCAGTGAAACACCTTTACAGGGGGGTTACAAGCGGATTAATATACACCTATTCGTTCCTTTCGAATACTTCGAAATTTTCAATAATTTAAATTCGAGTCGAAGCGAATTCGAATACTGTATTATTCGTTCGAATATTCGAAGTGCTCGAATATTCGCACAATCCTAGTTTGATAAATCAATGTTGAAGTCAACGGTAATTATGAGAGGCCTGGTTCTCTCAGCAGATTTATTGTACGAAGCACTGACGCCAGTTTTTGCGTAATCCACGTGGTCCACGTTGCGGACCGCGTGGACGAGTGGATGGTAGTTGAGCGTCTTCCAGGGGTGTTCTGTCTTCAGTTTCCTTGCGTCCGCCGCGGTGGTGTAGCGGTTAAGGTGCTCGGCTGCTGAACCGAAGCTCGCGGGTTCGATCCCGGCCGCGGCGATCGCATTCGGATAGAGGCAAAATGCTAGATGCCTGTGTTCTGTGCCATCTCGGTACACGTTAAAGAATACCCGATGGTCAAAATTTGCGGAACCCTTCGCTACGGCGTCTCTCATATCATATAATGGTTTTCGGACATAAAACCCCAACACTTATTATTACACTTTCCTTGCGTGTCAATGTGTGCGTTCGCGGTTACTGTGTTGGTTGAGACTCTGTATCACCTGTAGCACATACCCGCATAACATTAATTCTGGTTTACGGGTATGTGCCACACGTGACTGAGAGAAAGGGTTTCATGACGTAGGCGACAGGTATTTTGCGTTATTCATGTCATGACCAGTGAATCGTATTCTACATACACTGGTCCCCTGCTATGCCAATTTTGGTATATTACACGTTATGGAGACGATCAGGAGTGCGCCCAGACGTAGGCGGCTAGATAGATAGATAGATAGATAGATAGATAGATAGATAGATAGATAGATAGATAGATAGATAGATAGATAGATAGATAGATAGATAGATAGATAGATAGATAGATAGATAGATAGATAGATAGATAGATAGAAACGGCCAAAGTGCCTGAGGTTCGCTAAGAAATGCTTCGCATTTAAAACTTGCCCTCAGCAGGACCTGAAACTACAACGTCATTGTCTGTTTTCTCTTCATTATGTGGTGCCATACTGCAACCTTACCGGTATTTATTTACAGAACAGAAACCTGGAGGCTCACAAAGAGTGTTCAACTTAGAATGAGGACGACGCAACGCACAATGGAAAGGAAGATGGTAGGTGTAATTTTAAGGGACAAGAAGAGAGCAGAGTGGGTCAGTGAACAAACGGGTGTTTAGGACATCTTAGTCGAAAATCAAGAAGAAGAAATGGGCATAGGCAGGGCATGTAACGCGTAGGCAAGGTGACCGCTGGTAATTAAGAGCAACCGACCGTATTCCAAGAGACGGCAAACGCACGAGGGGGAGACAGAAAGTTAGGTGGGTAGACGTGATTAAGAAGTTCGCGAGTATAACGTGGTCGCAGCAAGCACAGGACCGGGCTGATTGTCGGAACATGGCAGAGGCCTTTGCACTGCAGTGGGCGCAGTCAGGCTGATGATGATGATGATGATGATGATGATGATACTTGACTGTATTATATAATTTGTGATCAGTTTTGAAGTTCATTGTGTGAGCTTCTTCGTCGGTGTGCGCTTTTTGCTAAAATGATACCCGTTATGAGACAAAACATGCAAGAGCGTCGTATTTCGCGCGTAGGGTAGTGTCTCCGCAGCTGCTTATTTACATGAGTTCCGATACATCAAGGATACAGCGCTGTGCATAAGTGGGAAAACTCACTCGTGAGCCGACTCACTCAGACACAAACTAACGTGTGAATTCGAGTCTGATCGTGTCTGACGCAGCAATATTTTCCTCAATCTGAGACCTCGTGAATTTGGCTGGGTAAACATTTCGTAAGGTTGACTGCGATTGACCTTGACGAAATATGTATTCGATACAGCTTTGCGTTAGTTCATCGCCGCATTGTAGAGGGCTTCACGCTCTATGATGGACGCGCCAGCGGCGTGTTTTCATGCGCGTCCATCAAATAGCGTGAAGCCCTGTATAATGAACGAACGCAGCCGTCTATCAAAGAACTCTTGGGAGCGCTTGAGTAGCGGCGCACGAGCGCGCGTCTGTTTCATATTTGACGTGTCTCGCGCGCTTTTGTTTTTTCGGAAAAACGAACCACGCAGATTTCAGCACAAAATAAATGCTGGATTCTGGGGTTATTTCAAGTGACCTACAAATTATATTTAATATCTTACCAGTTAGAGCAAGGATAAAACAACCGGCTAATTAATGTTGATTAATTAGTCCTTAATTATGAAAAACATTTACGTTGTATGTACACACGACTGCCACTAATAACAGCATACTACCAATGCGAAGACACCAGGACAAGGACAAAAATTTGCAAGTGTTACAATGACCCGGCGAAGCATCAAGGTTCCTGCGCTGAGAAGCACAGAGATCCTTCTGTGTCATGTCCCACAGGCGTGGTCTATGACATCCCCCTGTAGTGCGGTGAGAAATATGTTGGGCAGACTGGAAGGTGCCTCAATGCGCGGTTTATTGAGCACCAGAACAATTTGCGCAATCAGCATAAGCATATGCGTGTTCATTGCAGGGATTGCGGCAGCGTGCCGATTTTCACGAGTACGCATGTGTTGGCGAGGAACCGTTCTCAGCTCACGCGCGAAATCATTTAAGCTGATCGCAACAGAAAGCTGGGCAGTGAGTGCGTTAGCTCCCCCTCAGTTGCACTCACTCCTTGTGAACTGAGCTCTTTGGACGAATCGTGACAAGATTTTTACGAATCCGTGTGGTGATAAGTTTGACATGTGTGCTGTATCAACGCCTTCTTTTCTTGTCGCTTTCTTCTGCGTATGCACCCTTGTGTATATACAAGCGCATGAAATGGCTGCAGCAATAAAACCGATAAAACTACGTTGCAAGACAGCGCAGTGTGTCGTCCTCTTTCTTGTCTTCGCGCTGGCAGTATACTTTTGAACAGCTTTGATGTAGCGCGAAAGGGCACACGGACTGCATAGTGTCACGAATTTCGAACAAGCCCTTGTGCCGCTAATATACGTACAGCAAGGAGGGAGAACTTTCCCAGAGCGCATGGTTTTTTTGTTTTTGCTGCTTAATCGTGGTCCGAGTCAGCAGCTGGTATATATATGCCGCCCTCTGACGAAGGCCGGTACACCGGCCACAACGCGAGTTAATAATTTTTTTGTTAAGCGTGTGTACCTTCATTTGCAAATATTTCTTCGGTTTCTGCGAGAATACTTCTTCCGACTAACACACACACACACACACACACACACACACACACACACACACACACACACACACACACACACATATATATATATATATATATATATATATATATAATAAAACAAGGCGTTTAGCAGCAGCATTTTGTTTATAATACAAACGAACAGTCACGGCAGGTTACGCGGTAATGGCGGAACCAGCCTAAGCGCCGAGACAACCAAACGTCGTCTTCTCTTCCACCTGAGTGGTACCCTCTGCCTTTCCGAAGGGCACTCGTCTTCTTCACTACATTTTCTTCCCCTCCGGAAAAGAGCCATCCTGATGACTTAGGGGCAGGAGACGACAGAGGGGTCGTAATACGGTTTCAGGCGGTCTATGTGACAGTCTCACGTCCGCGGCGTCGTTGATCAGAGGACTGCGCAAGCGGCTCCACTATGTAATTCACAGCTGTTGTTTGCTTTACCACACGGTAAGGGCCGTGATACTTGAACAGAAGTTTCGTTGAAAGACAGGCTTGTTTGAAAGGATCCAAAGCCATACAAGTTAATCAGGGGCATATGATGCCGGGGGCGTCGTGCTATCGCGATGGTGTTTCTGGCGTTGCTGATCAGCAGTGGTGAGGGAGCGGGCAATATGGCGACACACTTCCGCGTATTTAGCAGCTTGTGGCACCGTGATCGACTCAGCAACATCAGGGCGGTAAGGGAGAATGGTGTCTAGCGTGCAGGAGGGCTCGCGTCCGTAAAGGAGGGAGTATGGAGACAAGCCAGTGGTTGTCTGTACAGAAGTGTTATGCGCGTACGTCAAAAAAGTGAGAACACGGTCTCAGTTGGAGCGGTCGGAAGCGACGTACATTGACAGCATATCCCCTAACGTTCGGTTGAATTGTTCTGTCATCCCGGTTGTTTGGGGATGGTACGCGGTGGTGGTCCGATGAATCACATGGCATTCCTTTAGAAGCGATTCGACTGCGTCTGACAAAAACACGCGTCCTCGGTCGCTGAGCAGCTCACGCGGTGCACCATGACGTAGAATGATGCGATGTTATATGAAAGAACCGACGTCACTTGCCAATGCAGATGGCAATGGTGAAATTTCTGCATACCGCGTAAGGTACGCAGAAATGGCGACGATTATCCATCGATTCCCAGCAGGTGTGATGGGAAGAGGGTCCGTAGAGATCTATACCAACACGGTCAAAAGGTCTGGCAGGACAAGGTATGGGCTGTAGTGGGGCTGGAGAACGGGAAGCCTGGATTCTTCCGGCGCTGGCAAGCAATACAGGAACGCACGCAGCGGCGCACGAAGCGATACATTCCGCGCCAGTAGTAGCGGTGGACAGACGGGTGTAAGTTTTAATACTCCAGCATGCGCGCAGTGTGGGACGGCGTGAAAGGAGGCGCATATGTCGAAGCGGAGATGTCGGGAAATAACCAGGAGCCACCGGCGTCCTTCGGAGAGATAATTTCGTCGGTATAGCAAACCATCCCGGATAACGAAGTGCTGTATTTGACGGCGCATACCTCTCGAGATAGGTTGCGAGGAAGGCCGACGCAACAAGTTCAGAAGTGAAGCAACCCAGAGATCTTGCCGTTGCTCCAGAAGCATGTCGTTGAGACAAAGTGCAGATACGTCGTGTGTAGGCGGAGACGGCGACTCGTCACTAGATGGTAGGGCGCGAACGGGAAAGAGCATCTGCGTCGGAATGTCTTCGTTTCAGACCGGTAAATGACGTGAATGTCGTACTCCTGGAGCCGGAGTGCCCAACGAGCGAGGCCAACATAATGCATGGTGGTCTGCAACCACGCTGCATGGGCACCCGTAAGATAGGGTCGAAATTTGGCTATCGCCAGACACTCTTTTTTTACAGCGAAAGCTGTTATGAGATCATTTTCACCGGCCGTTTTTGGCGCCGTAGTTGTCCGCCGCCGCCGCCGCCGCCGCCGCCGGTGTCCGTAACCAGTAATCGCTCGATGTAAGAAAAAAAACACTAAATAAGAAAAAATTCCAGGATGGAACGAGGTTCAAACCGGGCCCTCTGCGTGGGAGCCCAGTATTCAACCTCTGAGCCAAGCCGGTGCTTGACACTGCTTTGCAAAAGGTTCTATACAGGCTTCATGTCGGGAAGGGAACCACATTAGCATATGCAATATAGCGTGGTAGAAGAGTTAAAATAAGCACCAAACGTCGCACAACGCGAATTCTGTAACCAGGACGTCACACAATGCGAATTGCGCAACGAGTAGGTTGTTGAATGCTTCCAACCCATTACAAAGGGTTCTGGCACAAGTCTTCGTCGTCATCAGGCACAGCATCAACAAAGTGCGCATCATGCCTCACATGTGTTTAGCAGGTACCACGGCTCTCCGTAGAATGACGAAAAATGGCACAGTGCCTGCTGCCCTACTTCTCAAAAACTACAATGATTTATAGCGTAGTGGGTTCCTCGCAAGTGCACTTGTATTGGTTACAAGGAAGCCCATAAGCGCATGATCCATTTCCTCGGGGTCTCAGTAAAATTACCATGATTTAGAGCGTAGTGGGTTCCTCGCAGGTGCACTTGTATTGGTTGCCAAGGAAGCCCATAAGCGCATGATCCATTTCCTCGGGGTCTCAGTAAATTACAATGATTTATAGCGTAGTGGGCTCCTCGCAAGTGCACTGTATTGGTTGCCAAGGAAGCCCATAAGCGCATGATCCATTTCCTCGGAGTCTCAGAAAAGGTCTTCGCCCCCCCCCCCCCCGTCTCTCTGCCACGTCAACGTATGTTATACAGCATGACGGGATGACGGGAGAGGAAATAGCGACCGGGCGTCACCCAATGCAAACTGCATAACTGGTGGGCCGTTTTTAAAGCTTCCAACCCATTACAGAGGGCTGAGCCCATAATTCTGCCTCGTCATCAGTCGTCGCGTCAACAAGTGCACATAATGCCTTACAGACGTGTAGCTTGTGCCTCGCTTCTCCGCAGAATGACGAATAATGTCTCAGTAGGTGCTTCCCAACTTCACAAAATTGTGATTTATGGCGTAGTGGGTACCATTTCTAGTGTACTTCTATTGTAGCCCCAAGAGTGCTTACAACGGGCTCTAGAAACGCCGCTCTTCCAGCTTTCGCTGTGACTGTGCTGCGATTTCAGGGCAGGCCTGGCGTTTTTTTCTGTTACTGAATAGTTGTATTCCGCTTTTGTGAGCGCACGGCTGGCGTAGGAGACGACGTACTCATCAAATCCAGGTTACGCTGGGCGAGCACAGCACCGAGACCGATACCGCTAGCATCCGTGTGGATTTCTGTCGGGGCAAGTGGATCAAAATGTCGCAGGATTGGAGGTGATGTAAGAAGGCGACGGAGTGTGACGAATGCATCATCACATGCCGATGACCATCCCAAAAGGTCGCGGTTGCAGCGAAGAAGTTCAGTCAAGGGCGATATGATGGAGTTCGATTCCACGAAAGATCAAAAAAGGGTGTATATTTGATGTTTCCGATTTTTCTGATCATTTTGTATGTTGGGCACATATGACTGCACAACACGAAATCGCAGTTCGTTTTCAAATAAAATTTTTTTTCAACACAGCAAAATTCGACAAGTGTCGCCGGTTGACGACGACCATTTTACGAAGAGTGCGTTTTCGTAAATTCGCAATCATGCTGGCAGCCACTGAAGCTATATATTACAAATATCTTTCTTTTTGACGAAAGTGGACATAAAGAGGAAATAGCTCATCATTTGATGGAATTCTGAGCAAGTTATGTATTTTTAAAAATTCACGAAAAACGCTGTGTTTTTGAAAATCAGTCAAATTTGGGACGCTATGGCTACTTCTGTGAACATCTTAGCTTGTTCGTATTTGCAGTATGAATAGGCCTTTATGTGAATAATGAACCTCTGCATTTGTATTTCTCTAATAATTTTCAAAGTAGTAAATTTTCATGCTCAAAGCACCAAAAAGAGAAAAGTGCTGCTCGATTCAAAATCTATAATAAAAAAACCCCAATCTCAATTTGTTCAAAGTCTCCCTAAATGTTCCAAAGGACTGCAGAATGACATTATGAAAAACTTGTTGCATCATTTTTATTAGAACAAAAGCAGAAAATGTCAAACATTGTGTTTCCAGAGCGTGGTGGCTACTGCGTAAAGGACATCTCTAGTAACAAGGAAATACAGTAACACGTCTTTTAAATGCGAAGCATTTCTTAGCGAACCTCACGCACTTTGGGCGTTTCTATCTATCTATCTATCTATCTATCTATCTATCTATCTATCTATCTATCTATCTATCTATCTATCTATCTATCTATCTATCTATCTATCTATCTATCTATCTATCTATCTATCTGTAAGGTTCGGGAAAAACCAGAGAGTTGGGGAGGGCTGTTGGCGCCAGTATGCCGGCACCGTGTCCCACGTAAACAGAGGGACGGCGTGGGGGTTACAGACATTTGTCAACGGGGGCAAGTTGGCGCCGAGGGAAGGCAGTCGGTGGCCGGTTGCGGCGTGCCGGCGTCGTTTCTTGAAAGCACCCCCCCCTCCCCCGAGTGCGTGCTACCGCGAAAACAACTCGGGAGGTGACCTCATTTGGCACACTGTACGTCATCCCTTCGGTGGAGCGCTTTTCCCTCCGCGGGTGCGGCCGCATGGGTTCTAGGAACTGGCGCGCCAGAATTGGCGGGACCACGTGGCCGCATTGGGGAAAGGGGTGCTCAGAAGGAGGAAAAAGGCCGACCGTGGGAAGTAGGTCAGTCTGAGCAGGGCGGTGTTACTGCGAGGCAGTACTTGGGTCTCCCGAGGTGTGGGCGATGTCCAACGTAGACGCTCTGACCTTGTAAATACGCTGTAAATATGTTGTTTTGTAACCATCTGTATAAACTGCTTTAATTCTCCATCATCTCCGAGCCTCTGCCTGCAAATCGCCACCACGACCGTCGCTGACGGGGCACCTCGAGTGAGGAATCTTCACAAGCCTGGTGGTCAGCCTCTGGCTGAATCGCGATTATCGTATCGCGGGTAAAGAACCCAAACTTTACTGGTGGCAGCGGTGGGATCTGCTCAAGCATCTCGCGACGGCGAAGGGATTCAACAGGCTGTGAAGGGGAGGCAACGCTTCGGCGGCGGGTCAAGATTCCGGGTCGAGCACTCGGCGCGGCGCGGGCGGAGGGAAAGCAGCGGCATCAGCAAAGCAGTGCAGCACGAGGACCAGGGTCCTAAGGACGCCAGGAGACAGCTGCTGTGGAAGTCGGCTGGACCGCTTCTTCAAATCATCCACCGGGCGCCGGCGGATCGAAGCGGAGGGCTACAGCAAACCGCCCCGGAGGGAGGACAGGAGCTACGCAGCGGTCGTCTCGACGGATGAGTGCTCTTCTTCTTCCGCCTGGGCCTGTGCACTGTGTTCGGATTAGGCTAGCTAGGGGTGTTAATGGAAACACGGTTCGTGGTGGGAATCGTTGCGCATTCAATCGGACGAACACAGGAAGGAAGGACAGAGTAAACGGAAAGAGCGCAAACTATCAACTGGCTTTATTCATTTGGTCGCTGCATATATATGCACTTTTTTTTTTTTTTTTTTTTTTTTTTTTTTCACACGTCCCAAATAAAACGAAAGAAGGGGAGAAGAAAAGAGGAGGAAACATGTAAAGGATACCTCACGTCAAAAACAAAAGCTGCGCAGAAAATTGCTTTCTGCGCTATACAGAGCAACAGAAGTGTCACTCACGCAGTTGTCGCCTAATTCCTTAATATAAAAAGCTTCTAACAGCTCACGACCCACTCTCTCCTTGCTCCTTCCTAGAATTTTTACCTTTTTGAAGACCTCTTAGCGCTTAACCGGAATGTTTCGAACAAAGCGGACCAAGAGGCTCAGGAAAGATGCCTTCTTGAAGGAGTAGAAGCCCTCAAGAAAACGGTGAACACGAAGGCCACCAAGTGTGCGAAAGACCCCACAAAAAGCGTCGTTTCGTACTTCAAGAAAAATAATCTACGGCTACTCTTCAGGCAGACAAGACTGGAGGTTTCGTCGTTTAAGAGAAGAGGAATTCAACATCAAGGCGGGACAAGCAGTCGCCAAGAACTTCGTGCGCGCGCGTAAAGCCTAGTGCCATAAGGATCAAGAGCCGAGCTGCTGCAGCTATGTGCAAGAATCTTGAGTTGACTAAACTTGCTAGTTCAATAACTAGCTGTAGACGAAAACGCTTCGGTTTTCTTCAGTGCAAAAAACTCATAAGGACGCTGTGCCGTTTCGAACGATCGTAAGTGAAAAGGGCACGTGGCAGTCCCTAATCAGCCGATATCTGCAGAAGCATTTGAATGTCCTGCACGTTGAAGATCCTTTCGCCACAAAAAACTCTGGGGACGTTGTTAATTTTTTCAAGTCCAGTGAACATGTAGGCTATGCTTTTTCTGTGGATATAGAAGATTTGTTTTATTCAGTGCCTCACGATCAATTGTTCGTGGCAGTCAGGGAGTGCATCGAGGAAAATGGCGTGATAAGCTTTCAAAATTCTACCGGAGTGACGGTCGACAGTTTCATGTCCATGTTAGAATTTTATTTACAAGCCACATTTATATCCTTAACGATGACTTTTACATTCAGCGGCAGGGCATATGTATAGGATCATGTGTTGCCCCGGTCCTGTGTAATATATTTTTAGCCGCCGTGGACCGCTCCCTTGTCGTGAGCTTGCTGATCAAGGGGTCCTTAAGGCCTTCCGATATGTAGATGATTTTTAATTGTTATCTCAGAGCAAATAACCATGACCACCCACGCTGATTCAGTGAGCAGAATTTTAACCAACTTTAGACAATGTGGTAAAGGTTTAGTGTTCACGCATGAAGTCCCGTCTAACGGATCACTGCAGTTTTTAGATATTAACTTGAATTTTAGTGCACATCACATCTGCTGGCGATATGCACCAAGGGCGCAGAAAGAGCTCTTGCCTTTTGAATCTGCGCATTCCAAGATAGTCAAGAGGGCAATTGCAAACTCCTGCCTGGAATCAGCTCTTACCAAGTCATGACCGCATGCCATGCATGAGAGCTTCCATAATCAAATCAATAGGCTGCTTTCAGCAGGCCTTCCCACCGCGATCATCACGGCTGTGGCTGAGAGTCTACTCAAAAAGATAAAAAAAGAATATCTTGGCAGCAACACAGAGCGCCTGCGTGGGAGGAATATCACAGTCGTGCCATATATGCACAAAGTTGCATCACTTGAAAAAAGTGGCAGACAGGCATGGCGTCCAAATGGTTTTTTCTGCGCCAAAAAAGCTCGCCGGCTTATGCCCAGGATTGGCGAGAACGGACAACGGCGAAGCGGCTGCGGTAAAAAGCATGCCGAAACGTTCTTGAAATGTGCCACAGGAGTGGTGTACCAAATTCCTCTCACGTGCGGACGTTCTTACGTGGGCCAAACAGGGCGCTGCGTGAATGAGCGCGTTGGGGAACATGCTGCGTCGATTACGAGAAGAGAAGGAGCGAACTTGCCGCGCATTGCAGCTCATGCATGGGGTGTGAGCCGGTCTTCAAAAAGGTAAAAATTCTAGGAAGGAGCAAGGAGAGAGTGGGTCGTGAGCTGTTAGAAGCTTTTATATAAGGAATTAGGCGACAACTGCGTGAGTGACACTTCTGTTGCTCTGTATAGCGCAGAAAGCAATTTCTGCGCAGCTTTTGTTTTGACGTGAGG